>NC_083420.1:68239073-68342470 GCF_020745735.1 Hemiscyllium ocellatum
GTATGTTTCATAAGAATAACCTGTTAAAGTCTCCATAATATAAGGCGTTCTACATTTGAATACATGAAGTAAAACACCTCTGAACCGCTTCTAGAGTAATTATATCCATTCTCAGGTAAGTAGACAAAAAGTAACCACACGGCCCAGATGATTTTTATGTTTGTTTTCTCAGTGTGGTGTGTCTTTGGAACTCTCTTCCCCACAGAGCTATAAAGACAGAGATATTGAATAGTTTTGAGGTGCGGACAGAAGGTTCATAAGTAATAATATAGTCAACGATTATCTAGGAATGGGCAGGAATGTGCAGCATGGGGAAAGGCTACAGTGATACAAAATGGCCCTGCTCCAGAACGTCCGGTAAGATAAAATGATAATCTAGAAAACATTTTAAAAAGCTAACAGTGTTAGAATAGCGTTCCGAATGACCATAGGGATGCTATGTATTAGAGTGAGACCACTCATGGTGGTTTATTCTGTGGATCACCACACCTCCGGTGATGGGTTGTGGGTAAGAGAGCTTCCCCTCATGGTAACCTCTGTCAGTGCGGGGTATTGAACCTGCGCTGTTGGCCTCGCTCTACATTACAAATCAGCCGTCCAGCCAACTGAGTGGGAGATGTGTAACTATCACAGACAGAAACAGTCACAGACAAAGGGCAAGAGAAACCTTCATAACAAGGATTAAAGTACAATTCAGATTATTGGCCAAGATAGCGACTGAGGACTGTACCATTATTGTCTGCCAGAAATTGTATTTTATAATGAGACAAGTGATTAGCAGCCTTCTTTCGCAGAATACAATAAGTTGAGACAAGTGAAATAACCAGAATTACGATTTGTGATTGGATATCAATAACCATAAAATAAGCGCATGTTTTTGATTGGTCTAGGTAAAGCGTACTTACCATTACATCAAAGTATAAAGCTGATGCAATACATTGTTAGGAGAGTGTGTTCCCATGGAAAATGCCCTCGAACACGGGCTTGAAGAAAACCGGTCTAAAAGTGGCCAAGTGTCACCTGCTCAGTGACAGGAAGTCGTGGGGTACATGACTGAAAGGTCCTGCAACATGGAGCTGAGAAAACCATTCAGATCAACCCTGACCTTATTGAATGCTCGAATGCATTTGAAGGGCTGAATGGCCACGTGGTAGATTTGAATTGTATGTGATTTGAAAACTGTGCACCTTTACTCTTTCCCTTTCTATGTTATATGCTGGTGCATTGACATTTTCCTGAATGTGAGAATCATTTGGAACACTAACTGGAACATTCCAAAATCAGCATTCTTCAGAATATTCTATTAACATGTGGGAACATTGCAAAGGCGTGTGTGTGTGTGTGTGACAGAGAGAAAGAGAGAGAGAAGGTTTTGCATGCAGTCGTAAGAGTGGTGAAGCATGAGCTTTGATCGGGGGTACGTGCTATAATAGTTATACAGTGAGTGTGAGGGAGCAGAGAGAATGCGGTGACCCTTACCATGACAGAGCGGGGAAGGTTAATGATGCTTTCCCTGTATTGCTGGACATTTCTTCAGACCCCAGAAACTGCACTGAGCTGGGTGGTGAGGTCAGACCATGCTCGGTGGGAATGGTGGTTTGGTTCCCTCGGGGAAGCGAATAATCCTCTTCTGTACTAGCCCATACACCAGGACATCTGTGTCCCTGTCGACAAACCTTGGTGTAATTGCCCCTTATCTGCCATGCCCAGGGTAAACTGTGGAGGGAAGCTCCAAACAGAGAAACTCAATCGTGTGCCCATTGGCCTTTTTAAGATGGCACTAGCGCCAGGGATCACAGAACATCCAGGGATACATGGGCGTTGGTGAGTACCTCCAGCCATGATGAGTTGGAGAATCGGACTGGCATTGAATGAGAGGGACACCACGGGATGGCTGGGAAGTTAATGAGGTGAGTTCGATATGATAACACCAGGAAACTGCTCAGCCTCGTGCAGACAACACCTCTGTCACACTCAATAAAAATCACACAATGATAAATTATTGTTAGGTTCAGCCCAATGAGTCAGACTCTGCTGACCCCACTCCCAGTTACAGAGCTGCGGAACAAATGCTCATCCAAAACTTTCCATCATCTAAGCGCACACCATTCACCCGTCAATCGTGAGAATACTGGCTCATGTTACAGGGTACTGTCGAAATATCTTCATATCATCATGCTGAAACCTGTGATCTTCCATGAAATATTCTCTCAATCTCCCTCTCCCTTTTTCCGAAAGTTCTTCTGTTTTTTGTTATTTAAACTGATTTCCCCACCATCTCTCTCTGGCAGTGATTTTCACACACACAGCACCCCTTGTCAAAAAATAATGGAGATATGGAGCTGTAAATGGCTGGCAACTGCACATCCTGTCACTTCCAGCATGGGCTGCAAGATTTCCCACGCTGGTCAGGGATCTAACACAGTGTTACTGAACAATGCACTAGGGTTGGGTACACAGCTGTCTATGCTGGGAGCGTAACAGCTCCAGGTTCACAGTTCAATTCGCTGCTATTCACTGAACAGCCACCAATAATGACCTGAAACTTTGACGCATGTGTAAAGCAAGACAATGGGGTAGGCTGCATACCACCCCATGTTGGACAGACCATTTCATCCAGGTTACTGAATCAATGCACTGGTATGGTCTGTGCTGGTCTCTATGTTGGACAGATTGCTAGTGGCCTGGTGAGACCTGCGCAGTATTCCATCATGGACAGTTTGCTGGGTTGTAGTGAACCTGGTCTGCAGAGTGTTCCATCTTGGACAGATTGCTGTGTTGTACTGGGCCTAGTCTGTACGGTGTTCCACGCTAACCAGATATCTCACCTGGGCTTATACGTGTCTGGGCTGCATCTGTGAGGAGGATTGAGGATCTGGTATAACACCTGATAGAGCTTTCACTCCCCCATCTTGGCGCATTCCGCTGCCAAACCCCGTATTTCTGCAACATGTTGTCCATTATGTAATTATCCAATTAAAACAGGAATATCTGTCCTTCTTGCGATGCACACGAGCAGACGAACCTGAACGTATATGATGAAGGTAGTCTTGACACGAACATTTGCTTATTTTAAAGGTAAATGTGAGATGCTCTGTTTCAGGTGCAATTTGATTGTTCAAACTATTCAGCATTAAACAAAATGCAATATATTCAAACACAGTAGACAAAATACAACAAAAACAAGAGCAACTTGGAATAACTTCATTCCAATGGAAAACGTAACAGAATAATAGATTACTTAACAACTGCTGAGTAACTGCTCCAGTATGGTAACATCCTTGAAACACACTTTTCACAAAACAAATTCAGGAAACAGATTGTTTCACATGCCCTTCTTCAATCCAGGAAGAAAGATCATCAAAAAACAATTCTGAGAGAAATCTCAGAGAGAGTGTGTGGCAGCCGGGAGATATTTCCTGCCTTCCAACCATCAAAAAATGGTGAAAGGTAAAACTAAGAATCCTGGTTCAGTGAAAAATTGACAATCACTCAACAGGACCCGGCTGCGGCTGCAAGGACCACAAGGAATGGACGGTGTCTATACCGTCTTTGGCTCTGTAGGTGTCTCTCAAAAATGACTAAACCTGCCTAAGCTGTTAAATAATTGTAAGATGTATGTAAAAATTAAGCATAATTAAATAAATCAAAGAATGCAGCAGGCCTGGTGATCAGACACAGATGGCCTCAGGAGCTCAGCAATTCCTACCCTGCCAAAACACGGTAGAATCATCGAGCTTGTGAAGAGAAAGCATCATCTCGGTCCGTCACCTCTCACTTTACAATTGGTGATGTATCATTAGCCCAATAGTTAGCCATGTCAACACACCACCCAGAACACGTATTTTTGTGACATATAAGGGATGCAGTGAAATGGGTTAACTGGAGCTGTTTGTTCAGTCACTATGATTAATGTCAGTCTCCATGGACTCCAACTGTGTCACTGGAGATTTTCCCTCTTTCATAGTTAAGGGGATTATTTGAACCTGTTATCCCATAGTATTAGCTCCGGCTTCGTCCTCAACACGATAGGGATCAGCAGCTCCAGAGAGAGGGTGAGGAAGTCAATCAGAACAATAGACTGCAATGTTCCAGCAATGGATCCGAATCTGAGAATATTAGATTTGAATGTTACAACAATGAAAAGGATTTTATCTTTGGGTCTTTACTGGATTTCTCAGGATTGGTCATGGTTAGATTTGCGGATCGAAGCCGTATTGAGGATTATTCAAGCTGGTTACTACCCCATCCTCGCTATTATTGGTGTTCCTGGTAAGTCTATCCCTGTCAATTCTATAAACTATGGTGAAAATCGTTGCTAATTCTGTTATTTATATTTAGCAAAGATGTACAGTATTTTATTCAGAATCAGTCACAAACTCCACTTCCTTTAAATTAATTTCCGACTCTTCACTCATAAATATCTAAGAAGGAACAAGAATGTTCACAACCTTAATCTGACGGTTGCCCTGAACTGTTTTATGTCTCTGCATTCTCTCTGTCATCGAACCTGCCCACACCTACCTCGATAATATCCTCAGTCTCCACCTCGGCCTCAGTGCTTTTGCTGAATTAAACATCATCTACACCTTTGTTGACTTCAGAATTTATTGCACCCGTTGTATTCTGACCTCTCTACTAGTGACAAATATTTTGACCACAAACTTGTTGCCGTCAATACAGGTACTTCAAAACAGGTACTTTGTATCAGATTCATAATGCCACTGCACGTGTAATTCAGAGGCAAAGGTGATGACTCTAAAGGCTTGGTTAAAATCCTACCATTGAACTTAAAGTCGAATGACAAAAATTGGAATGAAATTTCACTGAGAGAAAACATAAACAATCAAGATTTATTTTAATATTTCACTGATAGCCTTTGGTAAAGAAACGTAACATTATTGCCCGGTCTAGACCAAGGACGACTTCAGTTCCACAATAAAATAGTTGGCTCCATGTTGTCTTGACAAATGGCCTCACAGTCAAGGGCACTTAGGATGGACAACACATGCTGCCATTGCCAGTGATGCTGACATACCATGAAACAACAACATTTAAGGTGAAATAAACCAAGGAACTGTGGATAATGGAGATCTGAAATAAAATTTTCCAGTGTCCAGAAAGAGAGAGAAGGGGGTGGGGGCGGTGAGAGAGAGGGAGAGAGAGAGAGAGACAGAGAGACACAGAAAGAGAGAGAAAGAGAGAGAGAGAGAGAGAGAGAGAGAGAGAGAGAGAGAGAAGGAAAAGCAAACAAAAAGATTGCTGATGATGGATTGGAAGGATAATAAAATGGCAAGTAATTCTAACATTCCTGCCTTTTCCATGTTCCCGAATATCACGTCCATTTAAGTATGTTCCTGACTAAATTGAGGAATGTTCCCTCTGCCTCCTTTCCCTGAGTTTTATGTTGGATTCCATTGGGAATACTGGTGCTGCCTTTCAGTTGCTGAGATACAGAAAAGGGTAATGTTAAAATGTCAAATGTTTCTTTGGAGAGAGGAACTGTTAGTGTGGGACTGTACAGAGATGCAACGGCTTTCTCAGACAGGAAGAGAAACTGAGGAGAGGGAGGCATTTTCAACGCTGAATGGGTGCACCAAGTATGGGGGGACATTGACTTGCTGCTGCCATTAGAAAGTCAGTGGAGTTTCTGTGGATGGTGTTCTCAGGTCTGTTTTGACAGGTGCTGAGTTCATTCATGGAGACCAGAGGGGCTGGTGACCGCACTCTGGACACTGCATTTACAGAGTGTCCTGGTCCATCGTGAACAAACGGAGCGAAGACTACACAGAAGGGAAGATCTGGAAACAAAGAGGAGCAAAGTACTGCACTTTCTTTTCTAGGATTTCCAGGAACATTTGTCTAAGCTGGACCCATTGAGGTGTAAAGTGTGAAAAGAGTTTGTTTAAAAATGAGGTGCTGACTGAGATGTGTCCCTCCTTCAATATAACCAGTAGCCTCACACCAGGGACAGGATTGTGCTGGCTCTCACCATGAATTTAACTGTTTTAATTCTGGAAGTTCCCAGGCAGGAGTAGGAAATGTATCCTCCATCTCTGAAGTGTAGTCCTCCGATGTATCACAAGCTGACAGAAACACCTGCCTGCTGAGCGGAATGCATTGATTCCATCTCCACAGGGGAAGGTACAGAACGCACTTTCCAGAAATATTAGAGAGAAGGGGGACTGGTGAAAATGTGGAAATGCAGGAAATTAGAATTGATGAAGGGTATTCTTTTGAAAATCTAATTGAACAGTACAATCATAAGTTGCTGCAGCTGATGAGCTACATCTCAGAGTATTGAGGAGATGAAAACAGAGCTAGTGAAAGAATTATTCATTATTCTTCAAAGCTGTTTAGATTCTGGAAAGGATCCTGCAGACTGGAAATCAGCTATTGCAAATGAAAACAATTAAAACAGGACGGTGAGGGAAAACAGAAAACTAAATAGCTTGATGTTAGCTGTGAGAAAAAAAAACATTGGAACCTTTTATAAGGAACGTGACAACTTGACACTTCGAAAATAATGATATGATTTGGTAGAGTCGGCCTATATTCAGGAAAGAGAAATGGTCATTGATAAACCTTTTTGTTGAGTTCGTGTATTGTGCCATCAACAATTGAGAACCAATGGCAGTGGATTACTTGAGTATTTCGAAGACGCTTGACCTGATTTAATACAGGTGAGTGGTGAATGTGAGAATCCATGGGTGTGTAGGGGTAGAATAGGAGTAAGTGATATGCGGCTCTTCATGCAAAATGATTGAAGCACCAGAGTTAGAACATCTTTCCCATTGGTCGTGTTTAGTTGAGAGAGTATTTGTATTATCTGCTTTATAAATAATGATCTCTTTGACACCGAGACAGCCCGGAGTTTTACCTGACTAAACCCTGGCATGAGGGGACAATGAGGAGTGAGTTCAGTGACTATGTGTTTAGTGTGTCGGGCTCTGAGAAAATAAGAAGCTGAAACTTGATGATTATGGACGGACATTCATTACGTCCCAAACAGCTGAATAGTGTGAAAATTCCATACTTATTATTGGATGATTGATTCCCGATAGTTTACATACATCTGCAGAGCTCCATGTCGATTGACAGAGAGGTACAGGCTCTGAATGAACTCGGGACACTTGAATGCACAGTTAGTGTTTGACACTGCATTGAATGTCACTTTGTGCACCATCCTGTCAGCAGCTACCATAACTTCATTTTGAAATTGTTAGACATTCCCCACCAGCTTCTGACCTCCATGGTGATCATAGGTCTGCCTTCTTGAAGATTGAAGACAATTATTTGGAGTATACTTTATAAAGGTTGGCTTCATTTCGAATGCCAGAAAACCATGTTAAAGTAACACTTATGTACTATGAGTAATTAAGTCATGTAGATCAATTTGGAGCAGTCTATCTGTGCAGCCCCATCTCCATTTGTTTGCAAGGTTGGAACATCTCTGACTCTTTCCTGATCCTGTGTTAATGGCTTGAGAAGCTGAATGACCTCTTCCTGTTCCTTTTTAATGATTCCAGGAGTGAAATGGTCTCTTTCTGATCCTGTGTAAGTGGGTGTGGGATTGAGCATATTACTTCTCTTCCTGTTTTATCGGCAGGAGGAACTGAATGGATTAGCCCTCTATTTGCCCAGTAGTTTTGATGGGCTGAATGGCTTCTCCATATTCTCGTGAAACCAGATTGAAGTGATGAATGTGCTTCTCGTTTTATTGTGGAAATGTACAGTGCTGTAATATGAATGTTACCCAGATATTAGCGGCACAATCATGATTGTTGTCCAAGTCTAGTTGCACATGGACATAAACTGCTTCAAGAGCTGAAGCGGGACAACTTGTTTTAAACATTATGTAAACTTCAGTGAATATTCCCACTTCTGCTGAGTTTTGACTCAGTGGGCTGAAAGGCCTCTTTACAAACTGCAGGGATTCCCCGCTGACAAACAGAAGATGCCTGGGCTCAATGAGCTACCTTGAGTATCTTCTACAGAGATGCACCATGGCCGAGATGATTGATGCCCACCAATGGTAATCATCTTCCCTTGGGCCGTGAATGACTCCAAACAGTGGAGAGGTCACAATCGATTTTCATTAAGTGTGATTTTGCTCAGGCTCCTTGATCTCATCCTCAGTCAAATACTGTCTTGCGTTCAAGGCCAGTCTCTCTTACCTGAGTCCATGTGTTCCCTCTTTTGTTCATATCAATAGGTCATGATGTAGAAGCAGAGAATGTTTTCTTCAAACGGAGGGTAAAGAATGTCAGGAATTCTCTGACACAGAGAGTTAAGGGAGCTAGGTCACTGAAAGGGATCAGTGATGTTCCGCAGGGATCGGCTCTCGGACCCCTACCCTTTGGTATTTCTATAAATGACTTGGTTAGGGCGTTTAATAGTGGGTCAGCATGTTTGCCAATGGCAGTGGAGTTGGAGTGGTACAGAATGTGGAGGGCTTATGTGGGTTGCAACAGGACATTGACAGGATGCAGAGCTGGGCTGAAAAAAGGCAGATGGAATTCAAACTGGAAAAGTGTGATGTGAATCCCTTTGCAAGCTCGAATGTGAATGCAGAATACATGGTTAAAGGCAGGATTCTTGGCAATATGGAGGAACAGAGCGACCTTGGGGTCTGTGTCCACGGATCCCTCAAATTTGCTCCCCAAGTTGATGGTGTGGTTAAGAAGGCATATGGTGGGTTGGCTTTCATTTGCAGGGGGATTGTGTTTAAGAGCTGTGAGGTTATGCCGAAGCTTTATAGAGCCCTGGTTAGACCACACTTAGAATATTGTGGTCAGTTCTGCTCACCCC
This sequence comes from Hemiscyllium ocellatum, assembly GCF_020745735.1. NCBI lineage: Eukaryota > Metazoa > Chordata > Chondrichthyes > Orectolobiformes > Hemiscylliidae > Hemiscyllium > Hemiscyllium ocellatum. Next base: position 68,247,885 of record NC_083420.1, read on the forward strand.
ATTATAGGAAGGATGTGGCAACTTTAGACTGAGTACAGAGGAAATTTACCAAGATGCTGACTGGATTGGAGGGAAAGTCGTATGAAGAAAGCTTGAGGGAGCAAGGACTTTTCTCATTGGAGGAAAGAAAGATGACAGGTGATTTGATAGAGGTGTGCAAGATGATGAGAGGCATAGATAGAGTGAATTGCTAACGACTGTTTCCTAGGGCAGGAATATCTATCACAAGGAGTCATAATTTTAAGGTAATTGGAGGAAGGTTTAGGGGAGATATCAGAGGTAGGTTTTTAGACAAAGAATGGTGGGTGTGTGGAATGCACTGCCAGCAGTGGAAGTAGAGTCAAATACGTGAGGGAAACTTAAGAGATTCTTGGATAGGCATATGGAAGAAAGTGAGCAGAAGCATGGAAGATAGTCTGATCATAGAGTAGGATAAACGGGGGCACAACTTCGAGGGCAGAAGGTCCTGTACTGTGCCGTACTGTTCCTTGTTCTGTTTTCTATGGAAGTACTCATAGAGGCTGGAGATGGATTCTGTTGTGTCAGAGAGGTGAGGGCTATGAAGAAATGATCGTGAAAGACAAGGCAGGCTTGGGAGGTGAATGACCTGCCTTTCTTTCTGATATTCTCACATTCTGTTATTGGAAAATTTGAATAGATTAGATTAGGTTACTTACAGGAAGGAAGCTGGAATGTCTGTTATGGAAAGTTGCAGTCTAGGAGACCAGAGGACTTTGTGAGACATCTCTGGATGAGGTATGGGGGCTGTATTCAAAGTGAATCTGCATCTACCAACAAATGGAGCACATATTGCAGAGAGGGGAAGCTCTGTAAAGAGAAATGAGGGAACACTTTCATATTCAGCCTGGGTTTTCCAATTACATTTTCCAAATCTCCCAAACCGTGTGTGACAGTCATGAGGGAGTGAATGTTCTCCTCTGTTTCTGTGCACCAGGTGATAGCAGTAAGTGGCCTCCAGCCACACATATTCAGCAGGTTTGAGGGTCTAACTGGAACACAGAAACAGGGGACTGAGGAGTAGGAGTGGGTCATGAGATACTTTGAGACTTCTCCACCAGGCACTAAGATTGTGACTGTGCAGGTTTGGTCTCTGCCTCAATTTCCAGTCGGTTTCCCATTATCCATGACGCAGTCTCTGTGAAATCTTTAAGTAACTCAGCTGAGAATACTTTCAATCAGAGAGGCACCACCAACTTCTGGGGAAGAGAATTCCCATTCAAAAGCCCTTTTAGCATTTTTCCTCATCCTTGTGATAGAATAGGAGACTCATACAGCATGGAAACACATCCTTTTGTCCAAATTCTCCATGCCGATCAGGCATCCTAACCTGACCTAGTCCCACTGGCCAGCATTTGGCCCATATCCCTCTGAACCATTCCTATTTCTGTCTCTGTCCAGATATATTTTAAACATGTAATTGTACCCGATTTCGCCACTTCCTCTGACAGCACTTTCCATACACCCACCAGCCTCTGCATGAAATAGTTTCCCCTCAGCTCCCGTCTAAGTCTTTCCCCTGTCATCTTCAACCTTTGCCATCTAGTTCTGGAAGTCCCTACACTGGGAATAAATATGTCAGCCATTGAGACTATAAATGGCCCTCAGGATTTTATAAACCTCTGTCATGTAACTATTCAGCCTCCAACAGTCCAGGTGGAAAAGCCTCAAACTGTTTATCCTCTCCTGCAGCTCAATTCCTCAACTTCCAGAAAGTCCTTGTAAATATTTTCTGCGTCCATGCGTTCGCAGTGTCAACTGAATTGTACGCAGTATTCTTAAAGTAGCCTCACCAACGTCCTGTAGAAGTGTAATATGCTACCCCATCTCCTATACTCAATGTTCTGACTGAACATTAATACTCTGTCTACCTGCTACTCCACTTTCAAGGAACTATGATCCTGCATCCGTATGTCTCTTTGTTCAGCAACATTCCCCAGGCACTACCCTGCTTTAACTTACCAAAAGGCAAAACCTCACAAATGTCTGCATTAAATTCTATCTGCCAGTCCTTGGCCCTTTGTTTGTCAAGGGTGCCGTTGTACTCTGAAATAGTCATCACTGTCCACTGTCGCACTTTTTAAAATGTTACATGTTACTAACCATGTCTCCGATAATCACATACAAGTTTTTTTATATACATGATAAAAAGCACTGAGATCAGCACTGATTCTTTCAGCACGCCCCGGCCCACAGGTGTACAGACTGGAAAACAACCTGTTACCTTCAATCCTATTTTGTATCCAATCGGTTAGCCTTTCCTGAATTCCATATGACCTAATCTTAGTATTCTGTCTCCGATGCGGAACCTTATTAAATGTCTTGCTGAAGTCTGTGCAAACAATGTATACCACAGTGCCTTCCTCAAACTTCTTCGTCTCCTTTTCAAAATATCAATCACATTAATGAGATTTGATTTCCATCGTACAAAGCCATGTTGACTATTCCTCATAAGTCCTCGTCTTTCTAAATGCATGTAAATCCTATCCCCTCCAACAATGTCCTCTACACTGGCATTTGGATGACTGAGTCGATAATTTCCTGTGTTTTGGATCGCTGTTCCCATTTCTCGTCTCACTCGTCCACTAGCCACAAAAAAATACTTATAACTAGGTTGGTGATATGGCCAATGATATAGTTCTCAGAGTGTGTCAGGGTCAGTGTTAGGAACAAATCAGTCAGATTTCTTTAATCTGTTAAAACAACGTGTATATGACCAAACCAAAGTTACTCAAACTATGATGGAAAGAAGAATGACGAGTGGATATTGCAAATATGCACATTGATATTTCCCTTTGAAAAATACTGTGGAGCACACACACACACACACACACACACACACACGTATGTTTGATATCAAACTGAAGAGGACAATCTCTGCAAAGTAATTTTGAAAGAACTTTGCCCAAGAATTATTCCAACTCATGACCAAAGGACGAACGTGAGTTTGACCCAAATGCTATTCTACTTATCGACTCATCAAATTCTACAGCATGGAGAGAGGTCCTTTGGCACAAACCGGCCCATGCTGAAACAAATATCCATCCACATTAACCTTTATTCCCTGCACATGTCACTTCTCGTCCTTTCCTGTCCATGTACTTCTTCAAATGCCGTTTACATATTGTTAATATAAATGCTTCAACCACTTCCGCTGGTATCTCATTCCCTTTGTGTACCACTCTCTGTGTAACACAGTTTCCATCAGTTACCCTTTTATTCCTTCCAATCTCACCTTCAATTGATGCTCTCTAGTCCTCAATTACCCAACTCTGGGAAAAAAAGGGCTAAGTCCATTCACCCTATCAAAGCCTCTCATAATCTTGTACACTTCTATAAGATACAAATCAGTCTCCTACTCTCTAAAGAAAAAAATTCTCGCTTGTCCAACCTCTTCCTACAATTCATACTATTGAGTCCTGGCAACATCTTTGTGAATTCCGTCTGCACACATTTCAATTTAAAAACAACCTTCTGATTGCAATGTGACCAAAACTGAATACAACACTACAAGTGCCGTCTCACCGACATCATGTATAATTGCAACATAACTGACTAACTTCTTTCCTCCATGTCCTGACCGTTGAATGCCACTGAGCCAGAAGTCTTCTTCATGCCTATGTCTACCTGCGACTCGACTTTCAGAGAACGGTAGACCTGAACTTCAGTTCCCTCTGCTCAACGACACTGCTTACGGCCTTACCATTCACCATGAAACTCCTACATTGATCTAAGTGTGCAAAAAATATTCTTCAGCCCACTTCTCCAGTTAGTCAAGATCCTGCTGCAATTTCTGATAACCTTCCTGACTGTCCACAATACCACCAATTTTAGTATCATCTTCAAATTTACTAATCATGCCTTGTACATCTGAAGAATATCATTGAACTAGTTAATAACAACAATGGAGTCAACACTGACCCCTGAGGCATTTCATTCGTCACAACCTCCACTCCGAGAGCACTGTTCCACTATTACCCTCCGTTTACTACCATCAAGCCAATTGTGTATCCAATTAGTCAGCTCCTTCTGGATTCCCTGCGATTCTAACCTTGCAGACCAGCCTATCAAGAGTAATCTTGTCAAAGGCCTTACTGAAAACCATACAGACTATGTCTACCGTGCTGCCAACATCAACATTCCATAAGACCATAAGACCATAAGACATAGGAATGGAAGTAAGGCCATTCGACCCATCGAGTCCACTCGCCATTCAATAATGGCTGATGTACATTTCAAATCCAGTTACGCGCACTCTCCCCGTAGCCCTTAATTCCTCGAGACAACAAGAATCCATCAATCTCTGCCTTGAAGACATTTAGCGTCTCGGCCTCCACTGCACTCTGCGGCAATGAATTCCACAGGCCCATCACTCTCTGGCTGAAGAAATGTCTCCGCATTTCTGTTCTGAATTGACCCCCTCTAATTTTAAGGCTGTGTCCGCGGGTCCTAATCTCCTCCCCTAACGGAAACAATTTCCTAGCGTCCACCCTTTCCAAGCCATGTATTATCTTCTACGTCTCTATTAAGTCTCGCCTTAATCTTCTAAACTCCAATGAATACAATCCTAGGATCCTCAGCCATTCCACTTATGTTAGACCAACCATTCCAGGGGTCATCCGTGTGAATCTCCGCTGGACACGTTCCAGTGCCAGTATGTCCATCCTGAGGTGTGGGTACCAAAACTGGACACAGCACTCCAAATGGGGCCTAACCAGAGCTTTATAAAGTCTGGTCACTTCATCAAAGAACTCATGCAAATTTGTGAGGCATGATCATCCACTCACAAAGTCATATAATCGTTCCAGTCTAAACACAACTATTAATTTAAAATCTGATTGAAGATTTGTAGCTCGGGTTGTTGTGGTTCTGCTCGCCGAGCTGGAAGTTTTTGCTGCAAACGTTTCGTTCCCTGGCTAGGGAACATCATCAGTGCTGTTGGAGCCTCGTGTGAAGCGCTGCTTTGATGTTTCTTCCGGTATTTATATTGGGTTGTTCTTGCCGCTTCCGGGTGTCAGTTTCAGCTGCAGTGATTTGTATGTGGGGTCCAGGTCGATGTGTCTGTTGATGGATGTTCTTGCCGTTTCCGGGTGTCAGTTTCAGCTGTAGTGGTTTGTATATGGTGTCCAGGTCAATGTGTCTGTTGATGGAGTTTGGGGATGAATGCCATGCTTCTAGGAATTCTCTGGCTGTTCTCTGTCTGGCTTGCCCTATGATAGTGGTGTTTTCCCAGTCAAATTCATGTTGCTGGTTGTCTGAGTGTATGGCTACTAGAGATAGCTGGTCGTGTCGTTTTGTGGCTAGCTGATGTTCATGGATGCGGATTGTTAGCTGTCTTCCTGTTTGTCCTATATAGTGTTTTGTGCAGTCCTTGCATGGTATTTTGTAAACTACGTTAGTTTGGCTCATGCTGGGTATTGGGTCCTTTGTTCTAGTGAGTTGTTGTCTGAGCGTGGATGTTGCTTGTGTGCTATTATGAGTCCTAAGGGTCGCAGTAGTCTGGCTGTCAGTTCTGAGACGCTCCTGACGTATGGTAGAGTGGCTAGTCCTTTTGGTTGTGGCATGTCCTCGTTCCTCGGTCTATCTCTTAGGCATCTGGTTGCGTGGGTATCCGTTTTTGGCGAATACCTTGTATAGATTTTCCTCTTCCTCTTTTCGCAGTTCTGGTGTACTGCAGTGTGTTGTGGCCCTTTTGAATAGTGTCCTGATGCAGCTTCGTTTGTGTCTGTTGGGTTGGTTACTTTCATAGTTTAAGACTTGGTCTGTGTGTGTTGGTTTCCTGTGTACCCTTGTGGTGAATTCTCCATTGGGTGTTCTCTCTACTAACACGTCTAGGAATGGGAGTTGTCTATCTTTTTCCTCTTCTCGTGTGAATCGGATTCCTGTGAGTGTGGCGTTGATGATTCGGTGTGTTTTTTTCTATATCTGTGTTTTTGATGATTCGGATACCCACGCAACTTTATCACCAGATGCCTAAGAGATAGACCGAGGAACGAGGACATGCCACAAACAAAAGGACTAGCCACTCTACCATACGTCAGGAGCGTCTCAGAACTGACAGCCAGACTACTGCCACCCTTAGGACTCATAACAGAACACAAGCCAACATCCACGCTCAGACAACAACTCACTAGAACAAAGGACCCAATACCCAGCATGAGCCAAACTAACGTAGTTTACAAAATACCATGCAAGGACTGCACAAAACACTATATAGGACAAACAGGAAGACAGCTAACAATCCGCATCCATGAACATCAGCTGGCCACAAAACGACACGACCAGCTATCTCTAGTAGCCATACACTCAGACAACCAGCAACATGAATTTGACTGGGAAAACACCACTATCATAGGACAAGCCAGACAGAGAACAGCCAGAGAATTCCTAGAAGCATGGCATTCATCCCCAAACTCCATCAACAGACACATTGACCTGGACACCATATACAAACCACTACAGCTGAAACTGACACCCGGAAACGGCAAGAACATCCATCAACAGACACATCGACCTGGACCCCACATACAAATCACTGCAGCTGAAACTGACACCCGGAAGCGGCAAGAACAACCCAATATAAATACCGGAAGAAACATCAAAGCAGCGCTTCACACGAGGCTCCAACAGCACTGATGATGTTCCCTAGCCAGGGAACGAAACGTTTGCAGCAAAAACTTCCAGCTCGGCGAGCAGAACCACAACAACTATTAATAATAACTTTTAAAATAAATAACAACAAACAATGATAAATAATAATAAGATGACATTTTCAGTGGAGCATAAATTATCCATGGTATGTGGCATTGGAACGTGCATCATGTGTGAAGGGCAGAATAGCTTTTGTAACTGTGTCATTGAACTGCGTTGAAAACAGGCAAGAATGGCATGGTGGGTCAGTGGTTAATACTGCTGCCTCATGGTGCCACGGATCCTGGTTTGATTTCAGCCTCGGGTGACTGTCTTGTGAATTTTGCATATTCTCCCTGTGTTTGTGTGGACTTCCTCTGGGAGCTCTATTTTCCTTACACAATCCAAAGATGTATAGGTTAGTGGAATTGGCTACAGCCTTATGTGCATTAGTCAGGGATAAATATAGAATAAGGCCATTGGGACTGTGTGGGTTGCTATTCAGAGGGTCAGTGTGGCCTTTTTGGGCGAAATGGCCTGTTTCCATCCTGTAGGAAACTGAAAAACATAAACTATTTCTAATTAAACCCTGTCTTTCCAAAAGTGTGCATAACCTATCCCTCAGAATCTTCTCAAGTAACTTACCTACCACAAATGTTAGGCTTCCCGGTCTATAGTTCCCAGATTTTTCTTTGCTTCCCATCCTGAATAATGGCGCAACGTTTGCTACCCTTCAATATTCTGGAACCTAACCTGCGGCTAACGATGGTGCAAAAATATTACCCAGGTCCCTGTAGTTTCTTCTGTAGCCTCTTGCAGTATTCTTGGATGTTTAGGACCAGGAGATTTATCCACCTTCATACATTCTAATGCATCCAACAGGTCCTCTCCTGTGATATTGACTAACCCCAGGACATCACCACGACCTTTGTTAACATTCTAAGTCTTCTTGTATTTCTCCACGGTAAAGAGAGAGGAGAAATATTTGTAGAGCATCGCACACATCTCCTATGGTTCTAGACATGCATCTCCACTTTGGACCTTGAGGGGTCATATTCTCATGTATTTATTCTTTTAACATTAATATACTTAAAGAACCTCTTTGGATTCACCCTAATCTTCTCAGACAAGCCCTCTTCGCGCTTCTGATTTCCTTCTTCGGTAATCTCCTGCATTGTCTGTAAACCACCAGGGATTCCCTTGATCCCAGCTGCATGGACCTCAGCCAGACCTACATTTTGCCTGTCAAAGCCTCAATATCTCCTGACATCCAGTGTTCCCTCTTCCTGTCAACCTTGCCTTTTACTCTGGCAGGAACATACAGACCTTGGACTCCAGCCATTTCACTTTTAAAGTCCTCCCACTTGCCGGAGGTCCCTTCTCCTGCAAACAAACTCCTCCAACCAACCCCTACAAGCTCCTTTCTAATTCCATCAAAATTCGCCTTGCCTCAATTTAGAACTTGAACAGACGGGCCAGTTTTGTCCTTCTCCATAAGTATTTTAAAACTAACAGAACTATGCTCCCTGTCCGAACATGCTTCCCCACTGTCACCTCAGTCACCTGTTCTGCCCTATTTCTTAGAGTAGGTCAAATTTTTACCCCTTCCCGAATTGCACCCTCTACATTCTGCTTGATAGATACACGCTTAATAGATACACCCCATCTCAGTCCTTATTTCTATGTAATTCTCAGTAAAGGTTAGAAAAATTAAATCTCCCACTTTGGCAATCCTACTGGATCTGCAAGTCCTCCCAATCTCTCTACATGTTTTGATTATTCTATTTCCCCGTTTACTATTTGGGGGCCTGTAGTACAACCCAAATAATATCATAATTCCCTTTTTATTTCTTAGCTTCCCTCACAAATCTTCACTGGATGATCCATCAGTTATTTTATCTCTGACTACTGCTGTGGTACTCGCCTTAATCAAAAATGGAACCTCCCCACCTCCTTCCACCATCTCTGTCTCGCATAAAGCACCTGTACCTTGGTACATTAAGCTGCCAGTCGTCTCCCTCCCTTAGCCATGTTTCTGTAATGGCTATAATATCCCAGTCCCACGCATCAATTCTCGCACTGAGTTCATCGGCCTTACCTGTCAGCTATCTTACATTGAAACAGATGCAATTTAATCCAACAGGCATTCCTTGCTCCCTGTCGTGTTCCTGTCTAACCTATCTCTGCACTTTACTGTTTGTGATTACGGTATCTCCTTCTAGCCTTGCAATTGCACCCTGCTACTGAGGATCCCACGCCGTCCCCCACGCCAGTTAATCTAGTTGAAACACTCCCTTGTAGCATTAGCAAACCTGCCTGCAAGGATATTAGTCCCTTTCCAATTCAGATACAACCTGTCCTTCCTGAACATTTCACCCTTGCCCCACAAAAGATCCGAGTGATCTAAAACTCTGAGTCCCTACCTCCTGTACCAATTATTTAACCACACATTCTTCTGCCCTGTCCGCCTGTTTTTATCCCCACTTGCACGGAACACTGGAAGTAAACCAGATATTACCACTGTCGTGGTCCTGTCTTTTACACTTTTTCCTCGCTCTCTATCATCACTCTGCTGGACCTCATCATTACTTCTCCCTGTGTCATTTGTACCAATGCGCACAATGACATCTGACTGCTCCCTCACCCCAGAGAGAACGTTCTGCAGCCGCTCTGTGACATCCTGGACCCTGGCACGTAGGAGACTATGCATCATCTTGGATTCCTATTTGCAGCTACATAATCTCTTGTCTGATCCCCTCACATATCGAGTCTGAATAATTACTTCTGAAGTTATTCGTCTCGCATAACCTTCTGACAATGGGATTTCTTCTTGAAAAGGTTGTATTTGGCTGAATTGCTTTGCTTCAGGCAGTGGGGAGATTCCAATGAATCATCATCAGGAAACATGAGTGGGAAAGACGACTAAGCTTTTTTTTCACTCCCACACATTGCTGTGTTGAACGGCAGGGAAACAGAAAGAGAGCGATAGGCTGTTCCTTCACAGATAGGCTACATTTTTCTATCTGTAAGTTAAATTAGTAACGTTGTCAGGCCCCAGACTGGACCAATGTGAGCTCTTCTTGAACATTGTCCGAACTATATGACTCCATCACATTCTCGTCTCCAGGTCAGTGCGTTATTACTGTTGTCATACACCGAATCAATTCATTAACAATAAATGACCCTACTTGTTTTGAAGATGTGTTAATATGTGCCTGCATAATGTTAACAGAACCGTTTGATGACTTCACAATATCTGTGTTAAGATGAATATGTTTTGTTCTTAAACAAATACAGAAATTGCTGGAAAAGCTCAACCTGTCTGGCATCAGATATGAGGAGAAATCAGAGTTCAAATTTTCGGTCCAATAACTTTTTCTTTGAACCTGACTTATTCTTAAATTATTTCCCCAATTTTATTCTCCCACAAAAGGAAAAATATCCATCCAGTATTCACCAACTACACTCTTCTCGAGATGTTATACGGTCAATAAAATATCTCTCATTCTCAGGTCGAACTGTTCCTTTTTCGTAACATAATGCCTTCATCCCAAGAATGAGTAAAGAAAAATCTTTGAAAAGTTTCGAAAGCAATTTTGTTTTTATCAGCTTAAGCAATTATAACTACACATAATACATCAGATGTGATCTCAGCAATGACCTGCACTGGTGCAAAAAACATCGCTAAGATCAAACACAACACCCCTTACACTAAACAGAATAATTCCATTTACTTTCAAATCCCCAGCTGCACCTTCAAAGTAATTTGACATGATTCATGTACTAAGACACACAGATCCGTCTATACCACTGAGTTCTGCATTCTCCTTGCATTTAAACAATTTTCTGCTGTTTTGTCTTTTCCCCAAACAGAAAATTCCCATCACATATATGTTGAGCTTTGTTTTTCTGCTGAAGGTTTGATCAAAACTGTCCTCTGTCTGTATACCATTTCTTGATGCTCTGCCCTTTACCCTGTCTGTATCCCATTGTAGATACTCTGCCCTCCCCCGTCTGTATCCCATTGCTGATGCTCTTCCCTCCCCGTCTGTATCCCATTGCAGATGATCTGCCCTCCCCCTGTCTCTATCCCATTGCAGACGCTCGTCCCTTCCCTGTCTGTATCCCATTGCAGATACTCTGCCCTCCACCTGTCTGTGTACAAGTGCAGATGCTCTGCCCTCCCATTTCTGTCCCATTGCAGACGCTTTGCCGTCCCCTGTCTCTATACCATTCCAGACACTTTGCCTTACCCCTGTCTGTAACCCATTGCAGACACTCTGCCCTCCCACTGTCTGTATTCCATTGCAGATGCCCTGCCCCCTTGTCTGTAACCCATTGCAGACGCTCTGCCCTCCTCCTGCCGGTATCCCACTGCAGACGCTCTGCCCTTCCCCGTCTGTGTCCCATTGCAGGCGCTCTGCCCCTCCCCATTAGTGTCCCATTGCATATGCTCTGCCCTCCCCCTGTCTGTATCCCATTGCAGATGATCTGCTCTCCCCCGTCTGCATTCTACTGCAGACGCTCTGTCCCTCCCCTTTTAGTTTTCCATTGCATACGCTCTGCCCTCCCCTTGTCTGTATCATATTGTAGACGGTCTGCCCTCCCCTTGTCTGTGTTCCAGTGCAGACGGTATGTCTTACCCTGTCTGTATCCCACTGCAGACGCGCTGCCCTCCCCTATCTGTATCCCATTGCAGGTGCTCTGCCCTCCCCCGTCTGTGTCCCATTGCAGACGCTCTGCCGTCCCCTGTCTGTATCTCATTGCAGATGCTCTGCCCTCCCCCTGTTTGTATCCCATTGCAGATGCTCTGCCCTCCCCCTGTTTGTATCCCATTGCAGACGCTCTGCCCTCCCCCTGTCTGTATCTCATTGGAGACGCTCTGTCCCCATTTGACATCTTACTGACTGACTATTCTGATGTATGAGCAAACTGAGCTCCATCTCCTTCATCCAATTCATTGGTGTGGATTGTAATTTGTTGATTACCTCACACAGATCCCTGAAGAATTCCGCTAGTTAGAGCTTGCCAAACACAAAATGAGTAATGATCTCTTCTCTGTATTTCCTGATGCTGCCCAAGGCGCCCCTGCTCCTGTGTAACAGCCTGGGACGGTTATATGCCGTCCTCCTGTGCTGTGTAATTCACTGAAATGATTTGAATACTGCCTTCAATTCCTGTCTAACCCCATGGAGGTGCATTATGGTCTGCCCCTGCTGTATTGTCACGATGCTGACTGGCTGAATGGGATCTTTCTCTCCCTCTGTAACAGCCTTGCGGGTGAATTGACAGAACAACGGGTGAGGTAGGAGCAACAGTTGGCCATTCGTCCCCTCCAACTTGCTGCTCAGTTTAGAAACATCATGGTTGGTCTGAATGTAGCTGAATACCCCTTTCCTGTCTGTCCCCAATTAACATTGACTCCCCGGTCCATCAAAGGTCAGTCAAGGTCAGCCTTGAATATCCTCATTGACCCAGACGTCACTGTTCCCGGGGGATGTGAAGGCCACAGATTGAGAAAGGAGCAATATTATCTCAAATGGAAAAGGGAGACCCCTTTCATTTAAACTGTGTTAACCTCACAGCAAGTCACCTCCTCTTTTCAGATACAAGAGCACAGCAAATAGAAACAAGCATATACCATTCAGCCCCTCAAACGTGTCCTACAGTCAAATTGAATGTTCAAACAAGTATTTATCAAACTCAGCTTGTACTGCACCCTTGGAAGATAATCCTGATACCTTAAGGCCACAGAGCATAGGGAATTGGAATTAGGACATTTGGCCCATCAGGTCTACTTTGACATTTGTTCCTGTCTGGTGTGTATCTCAACACAATTTCCCCGCCTTCACACTGTAACTCTTGATCGTGGTTTTAATCTAACCTTTGTCTTAAAGACATGGTTACATCAGAGCCTCTGTATGTGTGTGTGATTGCGTGCGTGTTTCCATGTATATCTGTTTAATGGCTGTAGAGAGGGTGGTGGTGGATGGTTGTTTTTTGAACTGGAAGCCTGTGGGCAGCGATGATCCAGAGGCAAAATTGTTGGGTCCACTATAGTTTGTCATTTATATAAATGATGTAGATGAGATTTATAGAAAGTATATTTCGCAAATTTGCGCAAGACATTAAGTTTGGGGAGTGTTTGTACAATGGTGAAAAACTGAAGATTACAATGAGACCTTCATTAATTAAATCAATGATTCATAGAGTTGTACAACAGGAAAACATATCCTTCAACTCGTACATGCCATCCAAATATTCTAAATTAATCCGCTTCCATTTGCCAGCATTTGGCTCAAATCCCACTAATCATAAAGCCACCCAGTTGCCTTTTAAATGCTGTAATTGTTCCAGCCTCTACCAGTTTCTCTGGCAGATTATTCCATAGGAGCACCTTCCTCTGCAGAAAAGAAAGTTGCTCTTCATTGTCTTTCAAATATTTTGCTTCCCACCTTAAAACTATGCCTTCTAGTTTTAGATTCTCTTACCTTGGGAGGAGGAAAACTTGACCACTCACCCTATCCATGCCCTTCATAATTTTATAAACCTCTAGAAAGTGTAAATGTGACTCTAATCAAGACGGTTGGCTGTGCTTTCAGTCATCCTGGGTCTAAATTCTCAAATTCAGTAGTCGTACCTCTTCCTTCTCCATCAAGGCACGATTCCAAAAAAGTTTAATCAACTTGATCAGCCATATTATGAAACAGCTCTGTGGGATATGAAACGAGAATTTTCGGCGCAGTGATAGAGCTAGTACTATCATTCAGCATTAGCCCCTAAAGCTGTAACATGATGCTCCTGTATGTTGTTCATCAGCCTGTTGTAACGTGCTGTGACACACTTCCATAGGACATGAATACAATCCACCTTCTCCAGAGATAGGGGCGCTATCAAACATTCATGGAATGGAATCTCATCCAGAGCTCCGGCTCCGAAACGTGGACACCATCCATTAAACAAGGCCTAAACTATGCCCAGATTTGGGGTCATATTTGAAGTGTAAGGATTTATTAAGTTCTGGTTAACATTACCTTATTATACAGGGGACAATTCTCATTGAAAAAAAACGTACAAATTATTAGCTTCAACTATAGAATGTTGAGTGCATTCGCTGTACTATTGAGATAAACTATGAACATCTTTAATTGTTTGGCTATGATTTCGGTTTAAATGGCTACTACCAGTAGTCTGCTATATTAGGGAAAGAATTCCTGCAACACACTTTGTACTATGAAGGATCTCGAGTAGATATTAATACTGAACACCAGTGACGTGGAAGGAGCACAATTCTGGGCCCAAAACAACGGTCACTATTTCAAATCTCTAGCATGTGGCTTCTCTCTATTTAAAATCATTTATTGATATAAGACAACTATTTCCTTTCCAGCTTTTGCTTATCGACTCCTCCCTCTGCCTGCACAAGGCAAACCAAGCTTTGGGTCTTGGGGAAATTCAAGGCTGGTGTCTGTCGGCCTTCTGGAGAGGGGATTGTCGTTTTAATCCCCGAAGGGCAAGTATGAGGGGCCAGTAATATCATTCACTGAGCTGAGGTGTGGCAGATGGGGTGTTAAACGTGTGAAGTATTGCATTTTGGTAAAGTAAACAAGGGGAGGGCTTGCACAATTAATGTTGTGCTTCGATAGTTATGTCGAAAAGAGGGACCCAGGGGCGCAGGTATAATCCTTTGAAGCTTGTGGCGCAGAGTGTTTCAGATTACTTCATTGCTCAGACCTTTGAGTTTAGAAGCTGATCAGGCATGCTGAGATTGTGCAGAACATTGGTAAAGTCTCTTCTGTACTTCTGTGTGCAGTTCTGTTATAGGAAGGAGATTTTTAAGCTGGAGAGGGTTCAGAAGAGATGTACCAGAATGTCACCAGTATCACATCATCTTCTGCCTCGGGAGCCAACAAACACACGGCATGAATATTAGATTCACTGATTTAAAAATCTCCCCTGGCCAACCCAGATCCAAGATCCAACTCCCAGACTCCTATCTGCCCTCCTGTGGCGACCTACTGCCCATCTTCATTCCCAGCGCTCCGTTCCACACTCCCCACCAATCTATCACTATCACCTCCTACTTTCGCTCACCTATTACTTACATTTCCCCAAGCCTCATCTCATCACCCATTTTCTCTTAAACCCCTTTCCCCTCGCCTGTCCTGAGGAAAGATTCTTCCTGAAACGTCCACTCTCTTGCTCCTCGGATATTGCCTGGCTTGCTGTGCCTTTCCCACCGCCATGCTTTCCCTACACTGAATTATCAAACAGCTGCACTCTCCATTATCTCTCAGGTACAATTCCCTGTTAACATAAGCTTGTCGTTGTCTGTTATAACCGCACGTAGTCTTCGAGACATTTTCTTCTCAGATCATGGACGATAAAAGTTCTTTTAACGTTTTACTGATATTGTAATGCCTGATCAGTTGTTAAAGAACATACGTTCCAATTTATATACAGAGAAGCATGCTCATGTTCTCATAAACCTCCGGCATTGCTCCCATATCCAAGGCAGATTGAATGCTTACATATGATTGATCTACCAGCCCTAACATTTGTTCCCTCTGTCATCCCCACATATCCCATTCAGAATGTGTAAATTTTAATCATACGTTTTTCAAAAATATATTAAAAAATATTGAATTGAAATGGGTTGACTGGAGCTATTTGTTCAGCGACTGAGATTGATGTCAGTCTCTGTGGATACTAAATGTGTCATTGGAGGGCTTTCCTCTTCTATTAATGAGGAAACCGGTTCAATATGTTATCCCATAGTATCAGCGGGAGCATCGCTGAATGCACTAACAGGGATCAACAGATCTAGAGAGGAGGGAAGGAGAGATCTGAATTTGAGAACAATAGACTGGAATGTTCCAACAATGGAACAGAATCTGAGAACATTAGACTTAAATGTTACAGCAAATTATAACGAGCAAATTACTCATGACAAATTACTCATCAATATGCGAGGAGGAACCACACTGTTCTCAAAATCCATAGTCCTTCTTGCCCTGCACTGATCTACATTTCTATATCCTCCCCACTCACTAATCCTGTCCAATATCACCATCATGATATCCCCGTCTCCTCCTCAGCCTCAGTGCATCTTCCGAATAAACCATTAATTGTGCCTTTGTTAAATCTGGATATTACGTATCAAGTCCCTTGTTACCACATGTCAGTTGCAGAATATTTGCTCTTGAGTATATTGAACTTGTTCTCTGCACAGAACCTGTCAGACAGGCAGACACTGCATGCTGCTTAAATCATTGATGCATAATCTAGAGACACAGAATAATAATCTGCTGATAACTCAAGAAGAAATTGATGTAATTGAAGTGAAACCATCATCATTTGTGATAAAAAAAAGGCCCATCTGCTTGCTTCATGTCCTTCAGAGAAGTCAATGGGTTATTCTTCCTCAGTCATGTCTGCGCAAACCCACATCAATGTGCTTTAGTCTTTACTGTCCTGTGGAACAACTGAACCAGGCACTCAGTACAAGATCCATATAACATGCTGGCCCTGTCAGGGCTGCACACATCACTTGAAGGCAGAACAAAATTAAAATTAGCACCCTTCCTCTGCCTGTTTTCCTTATTCCTACACTCCATTTCCATTCAGGAAGATGACCATTCCTTATTTCAAGCTCAATCTTTCTGACTGAGTCTCTCCCCAAGAGTGATGTTCATCTCCACAGGCACCTCTGGTGCTGGCTTTACTGATGCTGACATGCAGATGTAAGGAACTTTTAAATTCCACATCGATGACAGTGCATAGAGTCGGAATGGGTTTTTATGTCACAATAAAGATACGGACACAGTAAGTGTGGGAAAGAAATTATTTTGATCATCACTGAGAGTATTGTTGAGGCAGTATTTGGGGTATTATGGACAGATTTTTTATCCTTTAGAACGAATGATCTCATTGCAATAGAAACAGGGTCAAGGAATTTCACCAGACTAATCCCTGGGCTGATGGTAAAAGAGGAGTGAGTGAAGGTTAATCTGTAGCACTGTCAGAGAATAAGATGTTACTGAATTGATACTTGATGGTGATAGACAATCACTCGTTATGTTCTACACAGACACTGAGAAGATGATAAGTTCCATGGCTTGTATTTTTTTATTTTACTCGGGATGCATGATTCTGGATATTTACGTGCCTCTGAGGATA
This sequence comes from Hemiscyllium ocellatum, assembly GCF_020745735.1. NCBI lineage: Eukaryota > Metazoa > Chordata > Chondrichthyes > Orectolobiformes > Hemiscylliidae > Hemiscyllium > Hemiscyllium ocellatum. The sequence goes on from NC_083420.1 coordinate 68,264,712, forward strand.
CAATCTTCAGTCAAATCCTGCCTTGATATCAGGGTCAATCCCTCTTACCTGAGCAGGTCAGTTAACCACTATTGTTAATGTTAATAGTGATGGTGTCTGTGTGGAGAGTGCTTTCTTCTCATAGAGGGTAATGAATGTTAGAAATTCTCAGGTCTAGAAAGTCAGGGGAGCTAGATCACTGCAAATATTTAAAGAGGAGGTAGATGGATTTTTGACCTGTCAGAGAACTGAGGGGAGGGAAGAACTTTTCATTAAAGATGAGTTCGTGCCAACTGGAGGTCCGACATGATCGCATACAATGGCGTGAGCAGCCGAATTATCTACTCCTGTTTCTTATGTTCTCATTTTCTGTCATTGGAAAATGAATGATTGCAATTTACCAAGAAGTGTTGTTATTGAATGTTGAGGGCGGTGAGAGAAAAGTATCTGGTGAGCCATCTCTGGGCGAGATATGGGCCCGATATTCACAATGAATCTGGGTCGACAACATGACAAACAAATGAAACACCAGTTGCAGCGAGGAGACACTCTGTCAAGAGGTGAGAGGTATTTTTGTATCCAGCCTAGATTTCCCATCACATTTTCCAACCCACACCAAATCACACAGTGTTGAGGGACTGAATGATATCCTGTAATACTACGGACCAGGTCTTTGGAGCAAGTGGTCTCTATCTGCTCCTGATCAGGTGGTTTTAGGGATTGAATGGAACATAGGAACATCGGACTGAGGAGCACGAATGGGTCATTAGACAGTTTGACATTGCTCGACCAGACAATAAGATCATGGCTGATCTGAGTGTGGTCTCCGCAGCACTTTTCTGTCTGTCCACAATTTTCCTTCATGTCTGTAAAATGTTGAACAACTTTGAATAAATGCAAGCACCCAGTCACAATACTAGGGAACTGTACAAAATCTAACTACACAGGCAGCACAATTCTGGAAGGCACCAGGCATATGTCTAACAGTCTTTTGTTCCCGTCCAATTAATTCTGCTACAGTTCATCATTTTTTATTTATTCATGGAATGTGAGTGTTGTTGTTAGGCCAACATTTATGGGCCATGTTTAATTACGCTGGTAGCAGTGGCATTGAGCTGCATCTTGGGAATAAACTTCTAGGGAAGAAAATTCCCATTTGAACAGCCCCGTGAGAATTTCTCATTCCTGCTCCGACCAATGTTGGCGGGTCACTGTTTCATTTTTCAGCCCCACTTCTCCACTGGTTACAACAAATTTGAAGTGTAATCTAGGTCATTTTCTCGAAAAATGTGAGACACAGAATCACGTACATACAGTCACATACACCAACGCACATGTCTGAAGACGATAAAGGAATGGTTTCCAGAGTTTCATAGTATTTTTACTCATATCAAATGGAAAAGAGATAATGTGTCCCAACTGACGCTATTCTACTCAAACAAGCTGCTGGTATGAGACTTCTTCCTGGAACAGTTGGATTTGGAAGAATTTCCTTTCCTTCAAGCAGTGGAGCGATTCCCATGAATCCTCAATAGGAATCATCTACGTTTGTTAAAGATGACTCAGGGATTTTTTAATCTCGTACTTTGCTGTCGGGAGGGACAAAGTAAGAGAACGGGAGCATCAGACTGCATCTTACGACCATAAGATCATCGAATATAGGAACAGAAATGAGGCCACTGAGCCCATCGAGTCTGATCCGCCATTCGATTATGCTGACAAGTTTCTCAACCCCATTCTCCTGCTTTCTCCCTGTAATCCTTGATCCCTTTGATACTCCAGAAACAAACTATCTCTATCTTAAATATACACAACGACCTGACCTCCACTGCCTTCTGTGAAAATGAATTCCATAGATTCTCCACTCTCTGGTTGAAGATATTTCCTTAGCTCCGTTCTAAAAGGATTTACTTTACTCTGAGGTTGTATCCTTGGGTTCTAGAGTCTCCTACCACTGAAAGTCTTCTCAACATCCACACTGTGCAGGCCATTTCAGTATTCTTTATTTTTCAATTAGGTCCACCCACATCCCTCTGAACTTCATCAAGAACAGACCCAGAGTCTTCAAATGTTCTCATATGTTAAGCTTTTTCATTCCTGGGACCATTCTCGTGGACCTGCTGTGAACCCGTTCCAAGGTCAGCACATCCTTCTTGAGATATGGGGCTCAAAACAGCGCATAATACTCCACATGTGATCTGACCAGCACCTTATAGAGCCTCAGAAGCAACCTGCAAGTTTACATTGAGAGAAACCTCGAGAGGAACTCCCAAGTACCTTTACACTTCAGACATCTGAATTTTCTCGGTAGTCCATGTTTATATTCTTCCTACCAAAGTGCATGTTCTCACAATTTCCCAGTTCGTACTCCCTCTGCCACTTCTTTGCCCATTATCCTAACCTATCCACGTTCTTCTTGAGCCTCCATGCCTCTTCGACGTTACCTGTCCCTCTGCCCATCTTTGTATCACCTACAAACTTAAACAGAATGCCTTAAGTTCCTTCATCTGGATCGTTAATGTATAAAGTGAAACGTTGTGGTCCCGACACTGAGCCTTATGGAACACCAATTGTCACCGGCTGTCATCCTGAGAAGGACACTTGTATCGACACTCTCTGCTTCCTGCCAGACAGCCAAACTTCTATCCATGCTGGCACCTTGCCTCTAATACTATGGGCCCTTGCCTTACTCAGTAGCCATTGTCAAAGACTTTCTGGAAGTCCAGGTGGATGACATACATTGGCTTTCCTTGTTCTAAGCAGCTCATTACGTCCTCAAGGTTTTCTAGCATATTTTCCAGGCATGACCTCCCCTCAATGAAAACATGATAGCTTTGTCCCACTTTACAATCCACATCCAACTATTCAGAAATCTCATCCTTCACAATACATTTCAGGATCTTACCCATAGCCAAGTTTAGATTAGACAGTCTGTGATTTTCGGTTTTTTTTTGCTTTACTCCCTTTTTAAACAGGGGTATCACGTTAGCGATTTTCCAGTCCACTGAGGATCTCCCTGATTCGAGAGATTCCTGAAAGATCACCATCAACGCCTCCCCTGTCTCATCAGCTATCTGTCTTAGAATTCTGGACTGGAGTCCATCTGGTCCAGGTAATTTACGTACATTCAGGCCATTCAGTTTTTCCAACACCTTCTCCTCGGTGATGGCCACCTTACTCTGGTCTGTCCACTAAGTCTTTTCAATGTTTGGGATATTACTCGTGTTTTCAACCGTGAAGACTGACACAAAATAATTCTTCAGGTCCTCAGCCATTTCCTTGTTCCACATTACAAACTCTCCTGTATCAATTTCTAGCGATCAGATGCCAATTTTTTGCCTTTCATTTGACCTTTCCATGTCGAAAGAAGCTTTCTTTATATTCTTTCTTTATATTTAATCTTCTCACTCCTGACTTCTGATTTGTTTTTTGCTCTCTTTTAGTCTTTACAAATGTTTCGACATGATGGTGAACGCCTCTGTTAATTAAACCGAACACCCAGGAAATCTCAACTCACCTCGAAATCTGTTAGAATATGAATGACAGAGAACTCCCAAATTCCAATATTTAAAGAAAATAACGCCAATTTATTTTTAAGTGTAATAATGAAAATTATGCCACAACTATTTACAACTTTAACCAACCCCCCCCCAACACATAACTGCTCCTAACTTTATAACAATATGCTGTTTCAATAAGACACTTATGAAGATTACATCAATTTAATTTCAAAACCACACAGCCACTACCGTCCTCTGTGATGTTACTCTTCTGGCTGCTGCATTCCCTGGATCGTCGTATTTCTGTTTACTGTTAATATGTTTCATATGAGAAAAAAAATCTATGATAGTGACTATTTCCTAATTTGTTGCAGAGCAAGATAGTTGTTCCGCAGGCATCTTCAGTCTCGATGGCATCTGCTCTCTCCCCAATTTTCAAAATGTTCGCATTATTATGTCCCCAGCATCAAATTGTCTCACTGGTTCAATTTTGGCAAAACAGTATATTCAATTTCGATTTCTTTTCAGTAACAGTGAGAGTGAAGGAAATAGAGTGTTGCATGCAATGGTGAGAGTGGTGGAGCAAGAGCCTTGTTGTGGGGTAGGTGCTGTAACAGATATACAGAGAGTGTGAGGGAGTAGAGAGAATAGGGAGACACTTGTCCTGGCAGAGCGGGGAAGGTTATTGATGCTTGTCCTGTATTGATGGGCATTTCTTCAGATCATCTCACCATCGGGGTGAGCCTCCCGAATGTCTTGTCCACGTCTATCACTAATAACACCACAGAGCACATCCCTCAGCTTCTTCAGAATATGTTTGCATGAATCTTGCAAACAACAAGGAGGAACAAACATTGGTGCCTTACATATCTAAACCAAAACTGTTGTTCATCAGATTCTCTGGAAATTAGATATTCAAATATCGTGTGTGCTGCAGTAATACTGAATGATCTAGAATTATATCTAAACTGTTTATCTAAATGATTGCTAATGTCGTGAAAAATACATGTCGTAAATGTATATGAGGTAGGCTGAAGAGTATGTTGTGAATCAAAGTAGAGAAGGTTATTTCACGCGTGGTGTTGTGTGGTCAGAAGGACTAATTACTTACCGCGCTCTGAGGAAGCTATTGGGCAATCGTGACATTAATATGTCACATTTTATATGGCGCAAGCATGCAATAGAGAATGTTTGAACATTACACTCAAATATCATGAAAACCCGAAGGCTAGAGGGCCAAGTGAATTGGAAAAATACAATATGACATTAGTGTGAGACAAACAATGGTTGTCAGTGATTGAAATGCTGTAAAGTCTGAAAAATACGTACACATCACTAAGTTACAAACACCAAAGAAAGGGAAGGGGACTCGTTGATGGTTTACGTAAGAAATTTGTGATTGCATTAAATCTAAGGAAGCAGCTTCAGAAGAATTCCAGATATTGTGCAAACCTGAACATTCTGAGAGATTTACTATTCTGAAAATAAGGACGAAGAAATTGTTAAGGAAATCAAAAAGAACATGTATACAAACAAGCAGGAAACACAAAGGCTGTTCAAATCTATGATCCATGTGCTAAAGAAAACGAAAGTAAGGCCAATGTGGAAATTTATAAGGTATAGGAGAATTTATTGTGGGGAACAAGGAAATGTCAGAGAAACTAACCAGCTACTTTGCATCTGTCTTCATGGAGAAAGCGACAGGAAATCTCTGCGTAAAGCAAGTAATCACCTGCAACTTGTGGAACTAATGACATAAAGTTAATTCATATCAGCAACAAGGTAGTACTTGAAAACGGAGCTGGATTGAGCATTGCTGAGTCTGATGGGCCAGATATACTTCATATCAAAATGTCAGAAATAAAACAGTATATTAATTGAACTGCTGGTGACTGCCCTTTATTTTACAGTAGATCCTGGAAAGACCATAAGCCCTTGTAGATAACTGGAAGGTAGTAAACATGATCCATCTATGTACACAGGACAGAAGAGATAATGTGGAGAACTGCAGACCAATTAATTTGACATATGTAGGGAAACAGTTAGAATCCATTATATAAGAAGTGACATTTGATACTTAGAAATGAACAGCAAAATTGCAGAGTATCACAATGCATTTCTGATAGAGAAATCATGCTTGGGAAACTTCGGAATTATTTGAAGTTATTTCTTGCAGCATAGAACACGGACAACCAGTGGAAGCAGTGTATTTGGATTTTCAGAAGTCTGGGCGAGAAACATTTCTGGTTGCAACAGCTGCTAATTTTTGAGGTACTTTTGGTGTTGAAGGTGATTTCCTCGAATTCCATGAGCAGCAAATTCTGCTTTATATGCTGTTGCATTGATTTAGAACTTTGGGGGATCAAAAGTCAAAGCAACAGCAGTTTTAAGAGGGAAAAAAACAGACAAAGGAAGCACATGGTGAGGGGAAGAAACTGACAGGACAATGTACCTGCGCAGTTACTGCCTTTGCAGTTTGAATTCATGTATCGCTGGATATCGGAGCTCGTCTTGGAAAATTAACAAACAGTGAAATTGGCAACTGGTTTGGAGGATCTGTTTGGGCAAAGTGCCCAGCCAGATAAGTGAATTGTTTTAACTGTGCCCTACAGAAGCTGTGCAGAAGTGAGTAGAGTGGGTTCTTCCTTAATTATATGTTTTTGAGATATGTCTCTTGATTAATCTTAAAATATAAGCCATAAATATTAAATTAACCCGGGGCAGTGTTTTGTAGAGGAATAAGACAGTTTTGCTTTTCTGGATCTGTAGGTTGTGAAGGAGCACAAATGGCCTTAGTAGAATCATAAGCGCTTCTTGTCAGATGTGGGAGTTAAAGGAGTATTTAAGGGTTAATGCGGATTATGTTTGCAATAAATGCTTCTAGTTGCTAATCCTCTCAGACCGAATGGATTGGTTGGCGAGGCAGTTAGAGACAATGAAGAATTTGAGCAGCAACAGTATGTGATGGATGGCAGGTGTAGGAAGGGGGGAAGTCTCAGATGCAGTCACATAAATGCGTTAACTCCAAGAAACGTAAGAGAGGTAAGCAACTAGTGCAGAGGTCTTCTGGGGCTGTCCCCATTTCAAACAAATATGCTGTTTTGGACAATGTAGAGGTGATGGATTCACAGCGGGACATAACATAAACAGGCAAGTTTCTGGTATTGAGACTGTCTCTAATGTAACAAGGGGTACGTCAGATTCCACGAGGTCAGATGTGTTAGGGGAATCCCTAGTCTGAGGTACAGACAGACGTTTCTGTGGCCATCAGAGAAAAAGCAGAATGGTATGTTGCTTCCCTGGTGCCAGGATCAATGATGTCTCAGAAAGGGTGCTGAATATTCTCACGGGGGAGAGGGCCTAGCAAGAGGTCATTGTCCACTTTGGAACCAACGACATAGGAAAGGAAAAAATGAGATTCTGGACGGAGATTGCAGGTTGTTAGGCAGAAATTCAAAAAGGAGGTTCTCGAGAGTAGTAATATCTGGATTACTCCCGGGGCTACGAGCTAGTGAGAGCAGGAATAGGAGGATAGACCAGATGAATGCATGGCTGTGGAGATGGTGTATGAGGGAAGGATTCACATTTTTGGATCATTGGAATCTCTTTTGGGGTAGAAGGGACCTGTACCAGAAGGACGGATTGCACTTAAATTAGAAGGGGACGAATATACTGGCACGGACAATTGCTAGAGCTGCTTGGGAGGGTACAATTTAATAAGGGTGGGAGGGGGCCAGGGAGTTAGAGAGGAAATAGATCAATCTGAGATTGGTACAACTGAGAAAAGAAACGAGTCGAACAATCACGGCAAGCAGGGACAAAGTAGGACTAATAAAGTAAACTGCATTATTTCAATGCAAGAGCCTAACATGGAAGGCAGATGAACTCAGGGCATGGTTAGGAACATGGGACTGGACTCTCATTGCAATTACAGAAACATGGCTCAGGGATAGGCAGGACTAGCAGCTAAATGTTCCAGGATGCAAATGCTATAGGAAAGATAGAAAGGGAAGCAGGAGATGAGGGGGAGTGGTATTTCTGATTAGGGATAGCATTACAGCTGTACTGAGGGAGGATATTCCTGGAAATGCATCCAGGGAAGTTATTTGGGTTGAACTGAGAAATAAGAGCGGGATAGTCACCTTATTGGGATTCTATTATAGACCTCCTAATAGTCAGAGGGAAATTGTGAAACAAACTTTTAAGGTGATCTCAGCTATCTGTATGAAAGTAGGGTGATTATGATTGGAGATTTTATCTTTCCAACCATAGACTGGGTCTGCCATAGCGTATAGGGTCTAGACGGAGAGCAATTTGTTACGAGTGTACAAGAAAATGTTTTGATTCAGTATGTGGATGGACATACTAGAGAAGGTACAAATCGTGACCAACAGAGGGAAATAAGGCAGGACAGGTGACTGAGTTTTCAGTGGAGGTGCACTTTGGGGCCAGCAAACATACTTCTATTAGATTTAAAATAATTATGGAAAAGGATAGACCAGATCTAAAAGTTGAAGTTCTAAATTGGAGGAAGGCCAATTTTGACGGTATTAGGCAAGGACTTCCAATACCTGATTGTGGGCAGATATTTGCAGGCAAACGGACGGCTGGAAAATGGGAAGCCTTCAGAAATGAGATAACAAGAATCCAGAGAAAGTATATTCTTGTTAGCATGAAAAGAAAGGCTTATAAGTGTATGGAATGCTGGATGACTAAAGGGTTAGGTAGACAGGATAGATTGAGCGAATCCTTAGAAGAGTATAAATGCAGTAGAAGTATGCTTAAGAGGGAAATCCGGATTGCAAAAAGGGGACATAAGATTGCTTTAGCAGAAAGAATTAAGGAGAATCCAAAAGGTTTTTACAAATACATTAATGACAAAATCATAACTAGGGAGAGTATAGGGCCTCTCAAAGATCAGCAAGGCGGCCTTTGTGTGGAGCCGCAGAAAATGGGGGAGATACTAAACGAGTATTCTGCATCAGTATTTACTGTGGAAACGGATATGGACGATATAGAATATCAGGAAATAGATGGTTACACATTGAAAAATGTCCATATTACAGAGGAGGACGTGCTGGTTGTCTTGAAATGGGTAAAGGTGGATAAATCCCCAGAACCTGAACAGGTGTACCCAAGAACTCTGTGGTAAGCTAGAGAAGTGATTGCTGGGCTTCTTGCCGAGACATTTGTAGCGTTGATAGTCATAGGATAGGTGCCAGAAAACTGGAGTTTGGCAGACGTGGTGCCACTGATTAAGAAGGGTGGTACGGACAAGCCAGGGAACTATAGACCAGTGAGCCTGACGTCGGTGGTGGGCAAGTTGTTGGAGGGAATCCTGAAGGACAGGATGCACATGTATTTGGAAAGACAAAGACTGATTAGGGATAGTTAGTATGGCTTTGTGCGTGGGAAATCATATCTCACAATCTTGATTGAGTATTTTGAAGAAGTAATGAAAAGGATTGATGAGGGAAGAGCAGGAGATGTGATCTCTATGATCTTCAGTAACGCGTTCGACAAGATTCTCCATGGGAGACTGATTAGCAAGTTTAGATCTCACGGAATACAGGGACAACTAGCCAATTGGATACAGAACTGGCTCAAAGTTTGAAGACAGAGAGTGGAGGTGGAGGGTCGTTTTTCAGACTGGAGGCCTGTGACCAGTGGAGTACCACAAGGATCAGTGCTGGGTCCTCTTTTTGTTGTCATTTACAAAAATGATTTGGATGTGAGCGTAAGAGGTATCGTTAGTAAGTTTGCAGATGAAACCAAAATTGGAGGTGTAGTGGACAGCGAAGAGGGTTACCTCAGATGACAACAGGATCTTGATCAGATGGGCCGATGTGCTGAGAAGTGGCAGATAGAGTTTAATTCAGATAAATGCGAGATGCTTCTTTTTGGGAAAGCAAATTTTAGCAGGACTTATGCACTTAATGGTAATGTCCTGGGGAGTGTTGCTGAACAACGAGACCTTGGAGTGCAGGTTCATAGCTCCTTGAAAGTGGAGTCGCAGGTAGATAGGATAGTCAAGGCGGCGTTTGTTATGCTTTCCTTTATTGGTTAGAGTATTGTGTTTTGTAGTTTGGAGGTCATGTTGCAGCTGTACGGGACACTGGTTAGGCCACTGTTGGATTATTGCATGCAATCCTGGTCTCCTTCCTAGCGAAAATATGTTGTGAAACTTGAACGGGTTCAGGAAAGATTTACAAGAATATTGCCAGGGTGAGAGGATTTGAGCTTTAGGGAGAGGCTGTAGAGGCTGGGACTGGTTTAGCTTGAGCGTCAGAAGCTGCGGGGTGACCTTATAGAGATGTCCAAAATTATGAGGGGCATGGACAGGGTAAATAGACAATTTTTTTTCCCTGGATTAGGGGAGTCCAAAACTAAAGGGCATAAGTTTAGGGTGAGAGGAGAAAGATGTTGGGCGGCACGGTTGCACAGTGCTTAGAACTGCTGCCTCACAATTCCCGCCACAGGCGACTCTCTATGTGGAGTTTGCACATTTTCCCCGTGTCTTCGTGGGTTTCCTCCCACAATCCAAAAATGTGCAGGTTAGGTAAATTGGCTATGCTAATTTGCCCACAGAGTTAGGTGAAAGGGAATGGGTCTGGGTGGGTTGCACTTCAGCGGGTCAGTGTGGATTTGTTTCCATACTGTACGTAATATGATCTAAATGTAAAAGGGACCTAAGGGGTAACATTTTCACACAGACAGTGGTACGTATGAGGAATAACCTGCCAGATGATGCCGTGGAGGCTGGTACAATTGCAGCATTTAAAAGGGATTAGAATTGTTATATGAATTGGAAGGGTTTGGAGGGATATCGACTGGGTGCAGGCAGGTGGGACGAGATTGCGTTGGGATATCTGCTAGACATGGACGGATTGGACTAAAGGGTCTGTTTCTATTCTGTACATCTCTATGACTCTAAAACACACACAGTAAGTTCGTAAATACAATTAGTTTGAATAGTAATTGCAGGAATACATATAATTGGAAAGTTAAAGTTAGGTCAGATTTTGTTTAAGGGAATCGCAATATCGTGGTAAAGACATCATGATGCAGTTGCATAGAGTGTTGGTGAGAGTGCACCTGAGGTATTGAGTGCAGTGTTGGTGACCTAATCTAGAAAGAGTACACTGATAATTGAGGACATGCAATGGACATTCTCCAGATTAATTCCTGAGATGACAAGATTTTCTGATGGGGAGACTTGACTTGCGACCTCTCCAGTTTCAAAGCATGAGAGGTGATCGCAGTGAAATTTCAAAAATCTATGATAAATGTGATGAGGTGGAAATAAATAGGATGTTTCTCTAGCTGTCTATTCTATATTTAAGGGAAATAATGACAGGATAAGGGATATGCCATTTAAGACCATAATAAGGAGGAAGTTCTTCCCTCGGAGGGGACTGACTAACACAGGGGCATGGAAGCCTGCTGAAAGAGCAAGATTAAGGAGAATCCCCAGATATTCTTCACTTTTATCAAGTGGAACAGAATAACCAGAGAACATGTAGGGCCTATCGGTGACTTGCCAAGTTGTACGCAAACTCAACTTCATGGTAGAAGGCTGTTTTTTTTATGACTGGAGCCCAGTCTCCCCTTGTATACCACAGAGATCAGTGCTGTGTCCCTTATTATTTGTGGTATTCATAAGTGATGTGAATGTGAATGTGATTTGGGTAGGGGGAGTGTGATAAGTAAGTTTGGTTTTGACACAAAGATTGGCTGGGTGGTCGGCAGTTAGGGGGAAGGTCTTATCTTAGAGGAATATACAGATAGAATGGTCATATGGTCAGAACAATGGCAGATAGAAATAAACCCTGATAAATATGAGGTGATGCACTTTAGAATAAGAACCCAGACAAGGGAGTACTCAAAGAATGGCACCACACTAGGAAGCTCAGAGCGTGCTTCTCCACACATTTCTGAATGTGACTGGATGTGATCATTGATGACTTCAGCGTGACTGTAGATAAAGCCTTTATTCATTGACTCAACGATTATACGAATTTTCTATGGCACTTTGGTTAGGCCAAATGGAATATTGTGAGCACTTCTGGGAGCCACATTACAGGAAGGATGTGATTGCATTGAAGTGTGTGCAGAGGACATTCACCAGAATGTTCCCTGGGATGGAGTATATCAGATATGGAGAGAGGCTGGGTAAGCTTGAGTTATTTATTTTGGAGCAGAGGAAGTTTAGTGGGTAAGTAATTCAGGTTTAATATTACAAGGGGCATGGACAAGGTGAGTAGACAACAGCTGTTCTTTTTAGTCGAAGTTTTAGTTTCCTTACAGACAGAAACCAGGGAATGGAGAATGGAGAACAGAGAAACATGACACAACTACTTCACTTCTCTCTTCACAGTAAAATAAATAACCAAAGCCTTCCCAGCCATAGGAGAAAACCTGATTCTGAGGAGAAAATAAAATGAATGAAAATAGTAAATAAACTAATTTGGTGAAATTATTGGAACTGATAATGATGGGCATAGAAAAAAATCAACACACATTGATGAAATGGGAAACATATTTGAGAAACTGACTGGTAGACTAATGACAGAAATAACAATAGAGGCACTGAACTTGGATTTTCAGCAAGAATTTTAATAGAGTCCCAGGCCAAGTGTGCAAAGTAAAAGCACATGGGATGGGGGCAATATATGAACATGCTATTAAAATGTGAGTGTTGACAGGAAACAATGAGTAGGAATAAATGGATGGTTCTCAGTTTGGAAGGCTCATGAGGCATCGCAATGATAGGTGCTGGGGGCCAGATATTCACAATGCATCTCAAACATCTCGTTGAGGGAATCAAATGCAAAGTTTCCAAGTCTGCTGACGGAACTAGGATTTTGAAAAGTGAGGAGGTGATTGAAACAAATGGAGTGAATGAGTAAATATGTGACAGATGAAGAGCAGTGTGAATAGATGTGATGTTGTCTACTTTGGTAAGAAACACAAAAATATCAGCCAACCATTTGAAAAGGGAGTGTTTGAGAAATGTCGGTCTGTAAAGGGAACTGCAGTTTTCTTCTGTTATTGTTTGGACAGACATTTGAGTTCCATGCAGGGCAGTGATTTCTGAAGAGAGAAGTCAATATTGGGAATATATTGGCACACAGACAGTTTATGCAGACCCACCACGTGGGGAGCTGTAACATTGAAAAGGATCTGGGATCTCCCTGTCCACAAGTCACTGAAAGCAAGATTGCAGGACCAGAAAACAGTCAGGAAGATAAATGGGGTGTTGACCCTCATTTCAGGGGGACTTGAGTCCAGGAGTAACAGTGTCTCAGTGCAGCTGTACAGGATCTTGATGAGACCTCAACTCGAACATTGTGCAGTATTGTGTGCAGTTTTGGTCTCCGTATTTAATAACGTACAAACCTGAAATTGAGGGAGTGCAGTGAAGGATGACCAGACTGATCTCTGGGATGGGAGACTTTTTTGTGGAAGCAGAGTTTGGGGCGACTGAGCCTGTATTCCATGATGTTTAGGAAAATGAATGGAGATCTCAGAGGAATATATAAAGCACTGACAGGGTTAGATAGATTAGAAGCAGTGATGATTATACCCCTGGTTGGGACGTCTAAAACAAGGGGCCACCGTATTAGGTACAGACAGGTCACATTGCATTCAGATAAGAATAATTGTCTGCACTCAGAGACTGGTGAACCTGGGAATTCTCTCTCAAATAATGCTGTGGAAGACAAGGCACTAAAGACTCGTAAGGATGTCCAGGCAGCGAAAGGATGGGGGAGAGAGCAGGAGTATGGTGTAGAAATAAAGGGTCAGCCATCATTATATTGAATTTGATAGCAAATTCGACAGACCAAAGGGATTACCGCAGTTCCTATTTTAAAGCTTCACAAGGTTAATCACATTAAGGGATGTGTCCGGTGTGTGTGGAAAGTGCATTGAGGAGATGTTCAGACGTTAACTGGAATGAGGCAGGCTCAATTTGCTTTATGGCCGATTCCATTTCCGATGTTACTGTGTGGTCTCTGGGAAAGCTCTGTAAATGTTGTGACAAGTTCGCAGATGTTAGGAAGGGAGTCTCTGCAGGGTCAATAGGACTGTGTTTCCCGTTCCCTTTTCCATACTGGGGGTGGGGCTGGGTGTTCTGTCCGGTTTTATCCTATAAGACCTTGAAGCAGTTTGATACAATAGAGTATCTTGCTTGGCCTTTTCAGAGACCATTGAAGAGTTTATCACATCTCTGTGCGTCTGGTGTCACATTTCGGCCAGACCAGGAAAGAACAGGAGATTCACTTCCTGAAAGTACATTGGAAAAGCAAATTGTTGTTTACAATCGACATTGACGTCAAGGTCACTGTTACTGACACCAGATTTGAGATCTCGATATTTTATTAATTATTTTTAACTTCCACCAGCTGCCAGAGCATTAGTCTGGTCTGGATTAGTAATCCAGTCGTATTTCCACAGCAGCACCATCTCCATATCGGGACCTATTGGAAACCACATTGAGCAAGTTATGTCTGTGCTGCTTGACAGCTCTTTCAAAAATAAATCGCAATTTCACTATCTTGATGAGACTGAGGGGGCTGGAATTTTTCAGATTGTAATCATTCTCCGCTTAGGAACTGGACATAGCTGAGTCATTTTCCACATTGCCAGGGAGATGTCAGAGTTAGAGCTGGAAGGAAACAGCTTCCCCAGGGACACGGCTTGTTGTGCAGCACAAGTCTTCAGTCCTATTGCAGGAATGGGGTCAGAACCCATTACAGTATCTGCTGTGTTCTGCTGTTTCTTCATGTCACGTGAAGTGAATTGAATTGGTTGAAGACTGGCATCTGTGATTCTGTGGGCATCATGAGGAGGGTGAGTTGAATCATCGACTCAACACTCCTGGCTAGGATGGTCCAGATACTATTGCCTTGTTTTTTTTACAGTGATGTGCAGAGCTGATCCACTGATAGAATGGGAATAATCGTGGAGCCCACTCCACCAGTTAGTTGTTTAATCGTCTATCACGATTTTTGGCCAGATGTGGTAGGCTGCAGAGGTTTCATCTGGTTGTATTGACCTTTTGACAATTTCTCTCTCTGGATCATACGAGTTGGGTTCATTTGATTTGATAGGATTCATTGTCGCATGTATCTAAGTAGAGTGAAACTCTTTGTATATACACAGCTCTGGCAGATCATAGTGAGAGTTGGAGTTGCCTTTTTTAGAGACATGGAGTGGCCAAAATTTAAAAGTCTACTTCAGCAGTCTGTTTTTGAAGAGCCACAAAATAGACAGTCATTAATATAGATTGCCTCAGCATTGGTGAAAAAAGTGCCTTTGAGAAGGAAATAATTCCAAGTCCAAAGAAAGGATAATCTGATTCGCAAGATTCTGAAACATGCCAAACTAGTGATAAGGAAGGTTATTGTTTTGAAAAATTGATGATTTGTAATAGAACACAGATGAAATAATGAAATCTTAGCAGAAAGCTTTGAAGAATCACTCCAAAAGGTAACTTATTCTGATCTCAGTAAGGATTCTTTTCATCCACGAAAACAGCAACTCCAATTATCTTGCAGAAGCGAGCTGCGCCTTTGAAACTATTTACAATAGTAAAACGTTCTAGTTAAATATTTGGTAAATACTGATGGGCACAGATTTCAACGTAATTATAAAATCTTAAAGAGATGCCTGGCATGTCTTGGCTAATTGGCTAAGAAAAAGTTGAACGGTAGAAATAATAACATTACGAATTTTGTCTCAGAATCAACTTTTTAATGTAAAATATGATACCGGAATTTGATAAGTGGTAGCCTGCCCAATGGAGAGGAGAGTTCATGCAGTCCTTCAAAACAAATAATGAGGGGTATGCCTAAAAAGAGCACAGCGACTATCGTTGGAATGCATTATAGGAAGATCCCAAGGCCTAGAGATAACAAAAATCGTTAAACATCCGAAATAAATAAGAACCTCGAGCTCTCCATGCGAGTGTCCATCATTGATCAATTGTTTTACAAGTTTGGTTCTGCAGCAGGGGAGTGGAGGGTACACTGACAAGGCTGTGTACCATCATTGCAACACGAAACGTATAAAAAATACTGTGTTCTTACTGTAAAATCGAAGTGTGTCACTGGTTTACCTTCTGATCTGAGCTAAA
The DNA here is from genome assembly GCF_020745735.1 of Hemiscyllium ocellatum. NCBI lineage: Eukaryota > Metazoa > Chordata > Chondrichthyes > Orectolobiformes > Hemiscylliidae > Hemiscyllium > Hemiscyllium ocellatum. Next base: position 68,280,330 of record NC_083420.1, read on the forward strand.
GATTAAGGAAACGATTGTCTTCTCATGTCAAAGCCAGTTTTGAGGACGATCCTTTGGTATTCTCCCAGCATTAACCAGGTTTTGCTTGAATTAAAGTCCATTCCGTGCCAGTGCCCTGTCTGCCTCCAGAGTGTTTATCACTAGCTGGGGAATCTCGCTCCTACAATAAGCAAGGACATACAGATCATAGGATAAGGAAAAACTTATACTGAGGCATAAAGGCTACACCAGAAAGTGCATGCAATAGGCAACATCAATGTGAGCAAGATCAGCACAATTTGAAGTTAGAGAATCCATTCCTCAGTTTAATAATGGCTGAGAAGATGCTGTTCATGAGTCGCTGGTTTGTGTGTTCAAGCTTCTGTATTGTCTGCATGATGGAAGAGATTGTAGGAGATCCAGTGTGCGATGGGTCTTTGATCATGTTGTCAGCCTTTCCACGGCAGTGAGCTGTGTAAATGGAGGCAATGGATGGGACGTTGGTTTCCGTGATGACATGGGCTGTGCACACAACGTTCTGTCATTTCTCTTACTGTCCTGGGCAGGGCTGTGGCCAGACCAGGCCATTATGCAGACAGATAGTTTGCTCTCAGTGGTGCATTTGTAGACATTGGTGAGGGTCCTTGTGGACATGTCAAATGTCTTGAGGAGCCAGAGAAAGAAGAGGCGTTTTTGTGCCATCTCGACTGTCACATCTACATGGGAAATTGGTTATCGTCACTCCAAGCAAGTTAATGCTTTCCACCATTTCAACTTCAGTTCCAGTGATGCAGATGGGGGCATGTTCTCCTCCTTTCTTTCTGAAGTCATTGATCAGTTGGTTAGTTCTGCCGACGTTGAAATAGAGGTTGGTCTCAGTTCAGCACATCACCAAGTGCTCTATTTCCATTCTGTATTTTGACTTGCCATCATTACATATCTTTCATACTATGATGGTGTCATCAGTGAACATGAAAATGGTGTTCGTTCAAACTTTCTCAATACAGTCGTGTGTGTACAGGGAGTATAGTCGGGGGCTGAGGACACATCCTTTGGGATTTCCGTGTTGAATGTTATCATTTAAGAGACACACTTACCTGTTTTCACTGATTGTGCACTGTAGGTCAGAAAGCTGAGGATCCAATTTCATAGGGCGGAACCTAGAGTAAGGTCAGGGAGTTTTGTGATCAGTCTGGAGGGAATAATGGATTTGAAGGTGAACCTATAGTCAATGAGCAGGAATCTAACATGGGTTTCCTTGTTGTCCAGATGCTCCAGGGATATGGTACCGCTATGTAGGAAAATTGTAGGGAATCAAGGCAGGCTGGGAGACTGGAACTGATGTGAGCCATGAAGAGTCTCTCAGTCTTCTGCGCTCTAATCCTCCACGAGAGGTAAAGATGTCTCAGGAATTTTCTGCTCTTATACCTTGTTTTCAGGCAGAACAAAGTCAGAGACAACGAGAGCAATTGGCTACTGCTTCTGAGGCAGGGAATATTTTTCTCCCTCCCTGTGTGGAAAAATACAATAATGTCAACTGAACACCAAACTGGGCCATGTGTACTCTGCATGTACATCTCTGGAATGGATGATAATGGATTGTACGCAATATCCAACATCATTGCTGTTGTTATGCACTGTGTCTTTCATTAGCAAAAACAAAGGTGCCCGCTTTATAATTTGATGACATGTTTATACATGTCTGCGTAATTTTTAAAAATGGGTTAATATCTTCATAATATTTGTGTTAATATCAATGCATCTCATTCGTATAAAAAGTATTCTACAGCTTTAGCCTCCTTAACAAGAGGAAGTATGTACCCAGCTGATACTCTTTTCTGAAAACCGTGGTGCAATAAGATTTTTCATCTCGGATCTAAACAGATAAACCTCGATAACAAAAGGCTTTCATTTCAGGAATTAGTAATGGGAAATATCTTTGAACATCTTCGAAAGGAATTATATTTTTTTTATTAGTTTAGAGGATCAAAACTGCACCTAGTATATCTGATGTGCTTTCAACAATGCCCTGTACAGATGCAGTAAAACATTCCTGATTGAACTGAATAGCCGTGGCCACAAACAGCATCATTTCACTTACCATCCAAGTCACTTGCTGCTTCTGCAGACAGACTTCATATGATTCATGTCCCAGAAACATGAAAAATATCTGCATCATAGAGTTCTGTGATCTCTCTCCATTTAAACTGTTTCCTGCTTTTCTATCCTTCCTACTACAATAGAAAACTCAATTTATATTATTTCTGTTGAAGGTTTGCTCACTAACCTTCCCTGTCTATATCACAATGCAGATTCACTCCCTCCAATCGAAGATATATCGAATGATACCTAATATATGCCTTCATCCAGATATTTGATATAGATTATTGATCATTGATGACCCCATAGTGATGTCTGAGGCAAAACTAGTTATACTTGGGTAAAAATATTCATTTATCTCTGCTGTCTATTTCCTGTTAGCGACAACATCCCTGTTCCTGTGCAGCAATTCAGGCGGGTTGAATGGCCTCCTACTGGGCTGTGTATTGTACTCAACGAGCTGAATTTCTTCATTCTATATTCCTGTGTAACTCCTTCGAGGGGAAGAATGGTCTCCAGCCATCTCATTGTTACGATCCTGTGTGACTGAATGGGGTGTTCCCCTCCCCTGTAACAGACTCGAGGAGTGGATAGAGGAAACAACACTTAGGGTAGGGGCAACAGTATATCCCTGTAATAATATCGAGGGCTGGATGAATGAACAATACTTTGGATTGGGGCGGCAGTTAAACATTTGGCTGCACCATTCAGAATAATTACAGCTGATCCGATTGTTTCTGACCATCCGACTCCTGCCTGTTCCCAATAAACATTGACTCTTCAGTCCAGCAAAGATTAGTCGAGATCAGCCTTGAATATCTTCAATAACCGAGTATTCACTGCCCCCGAGGATAAAGACACCACAGGTAGCACAACACTGAAGGGAAAGGGGCATTCTTATTTCATTATGGGAACCATTATTTTAAAACTGTATTGACCTCACATCAAATCCCTACCCCTTTTTGGATATAAGGATACAATAACGAGGAATAGACATAAATTATTACGCCCTCCAACTCTGTCCCACATTACCACTGACTCTTTCCAATCAAATATGTATCAAACACAGCCTCTGCTGCTGTCTCAGGAAGAGAAAATCTGATAGCATTACACCACGCAAGCATTAAAGAAAGGAACAGAATTAGGCTATTTGGCCAATCAGGTCTGACATGCCGTTCAATCATTTCTTATCTGTTCCTCAACATCATTCTCCTACCTTCTCCCTAGAATCCTTGATCTCCTTATAAATCAAAAACATATTTATTTGTGTCTTAATGACACTAGTGCTGTGTCTTTGCGCTTTACTGAATATTGCTCCTTACTCAGGTTGGTGGGGCGTGAATATTTCAGATTCTCCACACAAGGCCTGCTGGTTCTCTCCGGCTCTTTCCAGGATACTCCCCATAGGTTGGGATTGGAGGCTGAGGGAACGGATATCCAGCACTCCACCACCCAGCGTTGGCCTTTCTTGGCTGTTTCTCCTGGAATGGGAGAAATGGAGGGAAGGAATGAGTGTAGGAGTGGGTGTCCCTGCTGTTAGTGCTGGAGTTGGAGAAGGGTGAAGTGTCCAGAGGGAGTCTGACCACAATGTTGTATCCACGGCGTGTTATTAGTGTACGGGGCCATTGCGTCAGTGACAGAAAAAGTGGGAGAGGGAATGTGCTGAAATCAATAGTGAGAGTGGTCGTGTTTGAGCCTTATTTGGAGATAGAATGTAAGCCTTGTTCGGGAGTATGTGTTAAAACAGATATACAGTGAGTGTGAGGGAGCAGAGAGAATACAATGACTCTTATCCTGGAAGAGCGTGGAGGACATTGATACTTGTCCTGTTTTGCTGACCAATTCTTCAGATCATCTAAACGTCGAAGTGAGTGTCTCCAAACGTCCGGTCCAAGTCTATCGCTAATAACGTCACAGACACTGTCCCTCAGACTCCACAGAATCAGTTTGGGTGCATCTAACAAATAGCAAGTAGAAGCAAATATTGGTTTGTTATATGTAGAGACCAAAACTGTGGCGCAAATACTTTGCATCATATGATCTGGAAATTGGATATGCAAGTATTTGCTTGGGATAGCAATGACTTGGTGATATTATCGCTGGTATCTTAGCCCAGAGACCCAGGGACTGTTCTGAGTACCCGAGTTCGAATCCTGCCATGGCAGATGGTGGAATGTGAATTCAATAAGTATGTGGAATCAAGGATTAATGATGACCAGTAACGCATTGTCGAATGTTGGAAAACTCATCTGGTTCGCTAATGTCCTATAGGGAAGGAAACTGCCATCCTTCCCTGGTCTGGCCTGCATGTGACTACAGGCCCAAGACAACGCTGTTGACTCTTAACTGCCCTCTGGCATGGGCAATAAATGCTGGTTATAAATATGACATCCCCATCCTGTGAATGACTAACAAAAAGTCGTGGGTGCTGCAGTAATACTGGATGGTGTCAAGTTGCATCGAACTGCGTTAACTGAGTGACTGCTCATGTTGTGAAAAATAAATTCCATAAGTGTGTATCATATAGTTAGAGAGTATGTTGTGAACCAAACTAGAGAGCAGGTTATTTCGGATTTGGTACTGTGAGGTCAGGAGAACTAATTAATAACCTTGCTCTGGAGCAGCTTTGAGGAATGTAACATTAATGTATCAAATTTTACACACCGTCTGCATGCAATATAGAAATTTTGTACATTTTGGTCAAACGTGGAAGAAGAGTGGAGGCTAGAGGGTGAAGTTAGTTCCAGTGAATTGGAAAAAATACAATATAATATTCACTGAGAGACAAGCAATGGTTGTTCAAGTCACAGAGTCTTACAGCATAGAGACAGGCCCTTCGGCCAAAGTGGTCCATTCCGAAGAAAATGTCCATTCACACTAAACCCAGTTCCCTGCTCTTGCCCGGTATCGTTCTAATCCTTTCCTATTCAAGTATTTGCCAAAATGCCGGTTAAATGTTGTTAATGTACCCACCTCAACCACTTTCACTGGCTGCTTATTCCATATGCATACAACTTTGTGCGTAAAAAAAAAGCTCCTCAGGTTCCCTTTTATTCTTTCTCCTCTGACCTTAACCTGATGCCCTCTAATCCGGGATTGCTCGACCCTGGGGGAAAAAGACTGAGTGCATTCACTCTGTTCATGCCTCCCATGATCTTATATACTTCCATCATGCCCCCCATCATTCTCATACACTCTAAAGTTAAAAAAATCCTAGCAAGTCCAAATCCAGATATTGGAGTCCTTGGCAACATGCGTGTGAATTTCCTGTGCACTCTTTCCAGTTTAATAACATCCTTCCTAGAGCAAAGTGAACAAAACTGAACATAACGCTACAGTATGGCCTCACCAACATCCTGTATAACTGCAACATAAATCTCGAACTTCGATATTCAATGCCCTGACTGATGAAGGTCAGGGTGCCAAAAGCCTTCTTCACTATCCAGTCCATCTCGGAATCAACTTTAAGAGAACCGTGCACCTGAAAGTAAGGGTCCGTCTGTTCCACTACAACCCTTAAGTCTCAACCATTCACCATGAAACACCGACCTTGAATTGACTTTGCAAAAGGCAATAACTCACATTTATCCATATTCAACTCAATTTGCCATTTCTTGGCCCACGTCCCAGACTGATCAAGGTCCTGCTGCAATTTCTGACAACATCACTGTCCACGAGACTACATTATTTAGTGTCATCTGCAATCTTAATAATCATGCCTTGTGCATTCTAAACTAAATCATTATACACAACACAAACAGTAATGGTCACAGCTTCGACCACTGAGGCACTTCAGTCGTGACAGGCCTCCAGTCTGACAAGCATCCTTCCACTATTACTCTCTGCTTCCTATCATCAAGACAATTCTGTATATAATTTGCCATGTTCCCACTCCATTGCATGCAATCTACCCTTCCAGAGCAGCGTAACATGTGAACCCTTATTGAAGGCTTTGCTAAAATCAATTGGACTACGTATACCACCCTGCCCTCGTCAACGTTGCTGGTCACTTTTCTTCAAAGAACTCTAATAAATTTGTCAGCCATGATCTCCCATATACAAAGCCGTGCTGACTGCTCCTTATCACACCCTGCCTTTCCAAATGTATGTTTATCTTATCTCTCAGAATCTCCTCAAGTACCTTAGCCGCAGATGTCCAGTTTACTGCTCTATAGTTGCCAGGTTTTTCTTTGTAGCCCTTTTTGAATAAGGAGAAAGCAATCCCTGTCCTCCAGTCATCTGGGGCCTCATCCATGGCCAGCAGATGATGTGAAAATATCAGCCAGGCCTCCGCAATCTCTTTTCTGTCCTCTTGCAATATTCTTGGGGATATCTGCTTTATAGAAATACTGTAAAGTCTGAAACAAAAGTTTATTTCTTTAAAGTAAAAACACCAAAGAGTGAGAAATTGACTTCATGATGGTTAACATAATAAATTAAAGATTATATTAATCATAAGAAGTGACGTCAGAAGAAATTCAGACATTATGGAAACCTGAGAAATGTCAGAAATTTATAATCCAGTAAAGGAGGGCCATGAAACTGATAAGGAAATCATAAAGCGAACATGCATGCTAACAAATATCAACACAAAGACTGCATAAATCTACGATCTATATTTCAAAGGAAACAACATAAAAGCATGGTCAAATGTGGAAATTTGTAATCGGAAGAGGATTGCTTATTGTCGAGAACAGGGAAATGGCCGAGAAAATAACCAGTTACCTTGCATCTGTCTTCATGGAGGAAGACCGAGAAAATCACCCAGAATTACCAAGTGATCATATCAGGCTTGGGGAACTAAAGACACAAAGTCAATTCTTATCAGTAACAAGGTAGCACTTGAACATGTAGCTGGCTGTAGCTTTGGTAAGTCTCACGAAACAGATGTAATTCATTTCAAAATGTCAGAAATAAATCAGCAATCGAAGTATTAATTGTTGTGGTTCTGTTCGCCGAGCTGGGAAGTTGTGTTGCAGACGTTTCGTCCACTGTATAGGTGACATGCTCAGTGCTTGGTGACATCCTCCTGTGAAGCGTTTCTGTGTTGTTTCCTCTGGAATTTATAGTGGTTTGTCTCTGCGGCTTCCTGTTGTCATTTCCAGCTGTCCGCTGCAGTGCCCAGTATATTGGATACGGTTCGATGTGTTTGTTGATAGAACCGTTTCACAGAAGCGCTTCACAGGAGGCTCCCAAGCACTAAGGATGTCACAGAGAAAAGGGACCTTCAATTAAAGGAGTCAGAATATCGATGCAATGAAATGTTGAAATAGTTGCATATTGTATTGGTGAGACTGTACCTGGACTATTGCGTACAGTTTTGGTGAGCTAATCTGAGAAAGAATATGCATGGAAGTGCAATGGAATTCTCCAGATTCGTCCCTCAGATGGAGAGATTGTCTGATGCAGAAACTCGGCCTGTGTTCTCTAGGATTTCAAAGAATGAGAGGTAGTCGTAGTGAAATTTAGAAAATTCACCAAACATATGACAAGTTGGAAATAAACAGGATGTTTCTCTAGCTGTCTACCCTACATTTAAGGCAAATAATGGCAGGATAAGGGACAGGCCATTTAAGACTGCAATAAGGAGGGAATTCTTCACTCAGGGAGGACTGACTGATACAGGGGCATGGAAATCTGCTGGCGGCGCAAGTTTAGGGAGAATCCCCAGGTATTCAGCAAGTGGAACAGAATAACCAGGCAATAGAAAGGAGTTTTAGCGACTTGCCAAGTTGCATCTAAATCAACTATAGTGGAAGGAGTCAGAGGGTGGTGATAGAAACCTGTTTGTGTGACAGAAGGCCGGTGTCCAATGGTGTACGACGGGGAGCAGTGTTGTGTCCCTTATTATTTCTAATTCGGAGGTGCCAGTGATGGACTGGTGTGGCCAAAGTTAAAAATCACACAACACCAGGTTTATTCGGAGGCACAAGCTTTCAAAGCGCACAACCACCTGATGAAGAAGCAGCGCTTCAAAAACTAGTGCCTCCGAATAAACCTGTTGGGCTATAACCTGGTGTTGTGTGATCTATAACCTTATTATTTGTAATATTCATGAATGGTGTATCTGTGAATATGGACGAGGGGTGAAGAGAGTGTGATAACTAAGTTTGTGTTTGATACAACGAATGACCGGTTGGTTGCCAGTGAGGAGGATGGTTTTATGTTACAGGAAGATACAGATGGAATGGACAGATCAATGGCAGATGGAATGTAACCCTGATAAATATGATATGATGTACTTTGGAAGAAGGAAGCAGACAAGGGAGTACTCAGTGAATGGCAGCAACCGAGGGAGCTCAGAGGGAGGTTCTCCACACATCCATGAATGTGACTGGACAGGATAATACACAAGTTGAGAAAGCAAAGGGGAGCGTAAGCATAGCCTTTATTCATCGAGGCACAGATTGTAAGAGCTATGCAGAACTTTGGTTAGGCCAAGATGGAACACTTTGTGTAGTTCTGAGAACCACATTACAGGAAGGATGTGATTGTACTGGAGGGGGTTGTAGAATAGATTCACCAGGATATTTCCTGGGATGGAGCATATCAGCTACGGAGAGAGGCTGGTTAAGCTCGGGTTGTTTACACTGGAGCAGAGAAGGCTGAGGGGGATGTGACACAGGAGGAAATGGTTAAGAGCGATATGGACAGGCTGGATTGACAGCTATTGTTCCTTTTACTCAGAGGGAGAAGAACAAGGGGGAGCACATTCTTAAAGTAAAGAGTTTGAGATGTAGAGGGGACTTGAGGATTATTTTTCGCTTAGGGAGTTTTGAGGTCATGAATGCACGACCAAAGAGAGAGTTGTCATGGGTAACCTCACATCTGTTACAAAGTACTTGGATGACCTCTTCAAGTGTCATAATATTCGTGTAGAAACGTGGGAGTAATGTCGACGGTGCTGTATTTCTGATGAGTGCATGGTTGTGCAAGGTCAATCGTTGAGAAGCTTACTACAGGAATTGGTGGATTTCAGAACCCTCTATATGCACAAGCGTAATAAGAGGGAACTTGTAACAGCTTCAAAAAGTACGCCAATGGCAAAATTAAGGGAGGATAACGTGCAGCTTCTTTATAGTCTGAAACCAGAGAATGGAGAATGGAGAAGAGGGAAATGGCAGAACTATGCAGCAAATATTTCAATTATGTCTTCACAGAAGAAAAAAAAAACCAAAAAAAAACAAATTCCCAACAATACAAGGAAAGCTTAATCTGGTGAGAGAGAAAAAGGGTGTAGAATACAATTAGCAAATACACGTTATGGAGAAAGTACTTTAACTGAAAGTAATGGGACTGAGACAAAGGCAACAGAGATTTATCAACTGGGAATCATATTTGAGAGACTGACTTTCAGCAAAACTGTGGAGAAGCAATCAATGCAATACGATGGATTTTCAGAAAGATTTTTTTATAAAGCCCCAAGCCTACTATGCAAATTCGAATCATATGGTACTGGGGCTAACAGAAGGGCATGGTTTTATAATGGGAGAGCTAACAGGAAACAGTGAGTCGTAATACATAGATTTTTTTTACAGCAGACGACTCGGGGTAGAGCAGGATTCAATGTTTGGGCCTAAATATTTCAAATACACACCAAATGTTTGTTAGAGGGAATTAAATGCAATATTTCCAAGCCTGCTGATGACACTAATCAATGCCGGATTATGAGTAGGTGAGGAGGATGTAAAAGGTGAATGAGGCAAGTGGAGTGTCTGTGCAAATAGGGGCAATGAAGAGCAATGTGGGTGGATGTGACGTTGTACCTTTGATGCAAAAAAGAGAACGGTAGCCTACCAGTTGAAAAGGTTGGAAAATGTTACTCTCTAAAGGGACTTATGATTCTTTTTGGTGCATTTTTCACCGACCTCCGCCGTCTATACAGGGCAGTGAGGTCTGAAGCTAGAAGAAATATTGGGAATGACATTGGGACACTTACCAGTGTGCATCGACCCAATGTCCATGTGCTTTAGCAAAATGAGTGGATGCCTCAGGGAAATATATCAAACTCTGACAGGGTGAGACAGATTACAAGCAGTGATGATAATTCTGGAGCCATTTCAGAGACCATTGAAAAGTTTATCACACAAAAGTTTGTGTGTCTGGAGTCACTTTTATGCCAGACCTGGAACGCACGGGAGATTTACTTCCTGAAAGTATACTGGGGATGTAAACTGATGTTTACAATCGACATTGGCTTCAGGGTAATGATTACTGACACCAGATTTTATATCTCAATATTTTTTAAATTGTTTTTTCACTTCCACCAGCTGCCAGAGCTTTATCATTGTCTGGTTTAGTAATCCAATGACATTTCCACAATAGCACAATCTCCACATGGGGACCTACCAGAAACCACACTGAGCAGGTTATTCCTGTGCTGCTTGAAAGGGACCACTAAACCTGGCTTTGAAGGGATTTCCTACCACTGCTGGCAATACTAATACGTCATCCCCACGGGAAATCGTCAAAGTTTCAGAGTTTTTTTTCTGCCATCTGCTTCTTTCTATGCTGTATCCTCTTCAGGTGCTGGTTAGCTAACTCACCTACTCCATCCATTCTCTCCCTCACTTCATGTACATAATCCAACTGTGAAATCTCCGAAGTCAGTCTTGTCAATTCATATTTAATTAGCTTCAAAAGACCTCTCACTTCATGTACGAATATTAAACTCAAAGGAAGTAAACTGAATAGATTTATTTAAGACATCTCTAATGGGAATCAATTTAATGGGACACCTTTATCCCAATCATTCAAGAAATCCTGACAATACGCTGTTAACATGGTCTTCAGTGTCTGGTGCTAAATTTCCAATGTTTCCTCAGATTCAGAATGGGCCGCACCTGATTTGACGTGCTGTATATCTAAGCTATCCATGACTTCCTAAACTGCTGAGCAGTAAAATGAGAACCTTTGTCTGAATAAATCACTCTGCGCAGTCCCCAGCGAGTAAAGAAAGCTACCAACTTCTCTACCTCCCTTTTCACCTTAACACTCCGTAACGGAATTGCCTCTGGAAATCTGGTAGACACAATCATTATGGTCAGCAAATATTGACTTCCACTTTTAATTTAGAAAGGGGAGCTACACAATTAATCATAAACTATGTGAAAGGTTCTTCGAATGCAGGAATTGCCCACAAAGGTGCTCTTTTGTACTGCCTGTGACTTACCTACCATTTGGAATGCAACAACATTTTCCTTTGCCTTCTCCACCACATGGGTTTTTCTCCCTCCTTGAATCCTACTAAATCGTTCCCAAGAACAAACTGCATTCCTCTGTCACTCATTCTCACTGTTACTTCCCCAATATTGATTTGGCATTCCAACCTGATGTTACACAAGAGAATGCTTAATTTCGGTCCCAATTCCATAAATTATTACACTCTTGAGTAACATATCAAAAGAGTGAAAATACTTCCATTTCTTACTATTAGAGGGCGAGAGAAAGTGAGGGCTGCAGATGCTGGAGATCAGAGTTGAAATGTGTGGGGCTGGAAAAGCACAGCAGGTCAGGCAGCATCCAGGAGGCAGGAGAGTTGACTTTTCAGACACAAGTCCTTCATCAGAAAAGTGGGGGGGGGGGGTGGCAAGGGAGGGGAAAAGGGGCTTTAGAAATCAATAGGAGGGTGAGTGTAGAGCTGGGTGGAAGTTAGCTTCGAAAGCGATAGGTAGATGCAGGTGGGGTCTGATGGTGATAGGTCTGACAGGAGGGAGAAGTGGATAGGTGGTAGGACACTTGGAACCCTCAAACTATACAGCATCGACGTTGAATTCACCAAAATCCTAATCTCCCCTCCTCAACCTCATCCCAGATCCAACCATTCAAATTAGCTACACCCTCTTGAACTGTTTTAATTGTCCATCTTCCTTCCCACGTATCTATACACCCTCCTCTCCGACATATCGCTATCACTTTCACCTACATCTTCCTATCGCCCTCCCAGTTACCCTCTCGCCAGCCCAGATCGTATCCTCCTCTTTATCTTCCAGCCCCCTTGCCTCCTGTCACATTCCTGACAATGGGTTTCTGCCTGATATGTCGATTGCCCTGGTCTTCGCAAGCTGCCTGATATGTTGTGCTTTTCTAGCGCCCCACTTCCCAACTATTAGATACTGAACAGATCCCGTATGTTGCAAAATTATAATTTATTGTCCACCGCCACTCCCCCCCCCCCATCCCGCGCGAGTAAACTTTATCCACAGAGGCGAATTCTTGAGAGAGATCAGGCACTGACTCCATACTCAGCCACTGCATAGGCTGTGCACTCTCATGCAGTTTCTTGGCTCCACTTGGGGTCTCCTTTACCAGTTTCACTAATACCACTGGTTTAGCCTCTTTTATCACAGAAACTCCTGCCTCGATTTAAGCTTCCAAAAGGCAAGGCCCCGCACATCTACACTACAACCATTTTCCATTTCTCGGCCCACATCCCCACCTGATTAAGATCCTGCTGCAATTTCTGATAAACTTGTTCACTGATTACGATACTTATTTTAGTGTCATCTGCAAACTTACTAATCATGCCTTGTACATTCTCAAACAAATCGTAGACAACAAACAGCAATGGGCCCAACCTCCAGTCTGACCACCATCCTTCCACAAAGGCCTTTGCTTCTTACCATCAAGCCAACTGTGTATCCAATTGGCTAGTTACCCCAGCATTCCACTCGATGTAACCTTACAGAGCAGCTTGCCATGTGGAACCTTTTCAAAGACCTTACTGAAATCCACGTCTACTGCTGTGTCCTCATCAATCTATCTGGTCACTTCATCAAAGAACGCTAACAAATTTAGGAAGCGTGATCTCCTACTCAAAAATCTACTCTGACTGCTCCGACTCAAACCCTGTGTAAGTAAGGGGTGCAGTCAATTGTATGCTGTCCTTCATTGTAAGATGATTTTAGTACATAATTAAAGCCATATTCCTGCTATTGTAGAGTCTTGCTGAGAGAGTATCTGGGGCACTCTCTACAGAATTGATCACCTTTGTAAGGAATGATCTCCTTACCATCGACACGAGGGATGGCATCATGAGAATAGAGTGAAGAAGCTGAGTGTTTAACTTGTAGAGCTGTGAGAGATTAATAAAAAGTGAAACACGAGGAGTGGCAGAAATTACTTCCAAACAGACATTGACAGGGAGAGAAATTCCATACTTTACCCAGGATTGATTGGTTTGATTTATTGTCACGTGTACCTCGGTACAGGGATAAGCTTTATTTATGGGCAGTGGAGGAAGATCATAGTAAACATGGCCAGACAGATCATAGGGTGGAAATAGACTTGTGCAGAGTAAGGCATACAGGTTACACTGAACAGGACGTGCACTAGACAAGATCAACATGAACAAGATCAGCATTATTTGAACTTAGAGTGTCCATTCATCAGTCTAACGTGGCTTTCCTAATAGATCATATGCCTAAATTAACTCTCCCCACGTTATTGTGCAGTCGGTGTATGAACCCGTACTGAACGTCTGGTTGCTCACAATCCCCAACAGCAGCCACAATAGCTTCCATTTGAAACAGGTATCCATTCCCAATAGCTTCCGCCCTCCATAGACACCAGGCTGACTTCTCGGAGTTGGAAGATACCTTCTTGAGACTTCACACAAGACATCCGGCTTCCCTCTTCACCGCGAGAAAACCAAATTAAAGTCCCACGTGTGTATCATGAGCAACGGAGCCAGGAGGAACAACGTGGAGCAGTCTGTCTGTGCAGCCTCTGTTCCAATTGTTCATCATGTTAGAGCATCAATTAGCAGACAGTGGGGACTGCCGATGCTGGAGATCAGAGTAGAGAGTCGATTGCTGGAAAAGCACAGCAGGTCAGGCAATATCTGAGAAGCAGGAGAATCAAGGTTTTGGGCATAAGACATTCATCAGGAATCAGCATCAATTACCTCATTCTGCCCCCGTGTAAGTGCATTGAGGTGAGAATGGCCTCCTATTGTTCCTGTACAAGTGACTCAAGGGGCTGACTGGCTTCTTCCTCGTTCGACTGGACAGGGCCAAGGGCCTGATTGTGTTGCCCCTGGTTCCTGTAAGACAGCTCAATGTGCTGACAAGTGTGATGATGCTGTAGCTTTAAGAGGCTTTTTTATCCTGGTTTCTTTTAAGAGAGATATTGAACGATCGTTACGAAGCTGGCTAGTTAAGACCACTTGAGTAAACTGCGAGGGAGGCCTTAGGTTTATTTTAATGCAGCCTGAATGGGTGTGGCCAGCTCTCACAGATTAGGATCACTGGGTTTTGGTTTCTCAGTAACATCAAAAACTATAGGGATCTCCACAGAGTTGGGAGCTTCAGGGAATGTTTCCTGGTTGCTACACTCTCTGAATTTTCTCTTGATGCTGTATTTTTTCCTGAATTTTCCTTTTTGCCAAGGGTTGTGTTTATGGGAATTTCCTGTGTTGGACTAGCTTATTTTCAGTAACTCCTAGTTCTATTATTCTGTTAGGTTGTCCAATAGAATTACGGTATTCTAAATTCCTCTTTCTTTGGTTTTATTTAATCTTTCGTGCTTAACTAAATGGGGATTTGCTTACCACCGTGTAATATGACTGTCACTTTTCATCTGGAACAGACACTTTACATTTCCTTTAAAATAAGAAAACGTTAGAGTCTAGCCTACTGCCTTCCAATATTTTCGGGGTGTTCTAGTGTGGTCCATCACACTAGACTCCTTCTCTTCCTGAATAATAGGCTGGAGGCACTGAGTAGGCTGTCCCTGTTCTTCTCCAATAGTGTCAATGGGCTGAATGGTTTCATCATATTCCTGTGAAACCAGCGTGAGGTGCTGAATGAACCCTTGCTTTACTGTGGCAATAGGCAGTTCCAGGCAGTGCTGTTACATGAATGTTACTGACACGTTAAAAGCACAAGTTTCAATGGAGTCTGGGTCTTGCTGCACATGGACACAGACCAATTCAGGAGCTGCCGGGGATAAAATGTTCTGAACATTGTAAAATCTTCAGTGACCATCCCCACTTCTGATCTGATGGTGGACAGCGTGGGGGTGGGGAGACAATGATGATGCAGCTGAAGATTTTGTGAAGAGAAAGCTAACCAGAGGATTTCCCACAGATCTGACCCAGGACGGAGATGATGTCAATATTCCTTTGTGCCATGTTTGATCGCAAATAATGGAGAGTTTACACTGATTCCCATTAAGTCCAGTTTTGTTCAGCTCCTTTATGTCAACAGAAGTCAACCACTGCCTTGATATCAGGGCCAGTCATTTTTACATGAACACATGTGTCAACGACTTTTGTTCATATCAATAAGCCATGATATAGGAGCAGCAAGTGTTTTCTTCAAACAGGTGGTATTGAATGTCAGGATTTCTCTTCTCAAGAGTGTTGGGGAGCTAGATAACTGAAAGTATTTGAAGAGGAGGTAGATGGATATTGACCTGTCAGAGAGGTGAGGGCGATGAGGAATTGGGCATTAAAGAGTATTTCAGAACGAGAGCAGATCAGCTGCAATCTTAGTGAAGGGCAAGGCAGGCATGGGGAGTGAACAGCCTGCCCCTGTTTCTGATGTTCTCACATTCTGTTATTGGAAAGTTAGTGTGTGTTATTTTCATGAATGCTCTGACATTGCATATTGCAGTCGGGCAGACCAGAGGATTTTGTGAGCCATCTCTAGGTGAGGTATGGGGGCGGTATTCTCAGTGAAATTAGGTCTGCAATGTGACCAACAAATGGAGCAGAAGTTGCAGAGTGTTGAATCTCTGTAAAGAGAGATGAGGGGCCTCTTTCATACCCCGCCAGGGTTTTCCAACTACATTTCCCAAACCATTTCAAAGCGTGTGTGACAGTCTTGAAGGGCCGAATTGTTTCCTCTGTTTCTGTGCACCAGGTTATAGCAGTAAGTAGCCTCCAACTGCTCCTGTCTAGCAGGTATGAGGGGCTGAATGGAACATAGAAACATGGGACTGAGAAACAGGAGTTGGTCATTGGACACTTTGAGCCTTCTCCACCCGGCACTAAGATTGTGGCTGATTAGGTTGGGGTCTCAGCTTCCCATTCCTGCCTATATCCCATTATGCATGACTCACTTCTCTGTCAAATATTTAACTAATGAAGATTTCAATCATTGTGAACATAGAGGCACGATAAACTTCCAGTGAAGAGAATTCCCACTTGAAAAGTCCTTTCAGAATAATTCGTCGTTCCTCTTATAGAATCACAGAGCCACACAGGACGGAAACCGACCCGTTAGTCCAATCTGTTCACTCCGATCAGATTTAAAATCTGAACTGGTCCCAATTGCCAGAATTTGGCCAATATCCCTCGTCATTCAGATACTTTTTTAAATGTGCGATTGTAACCGCCTTTACTACTTCCTCTGACAGCACTTTCTGTACACATACCACTCTCTGTGTGAAACATTTTTCTTCAGGTACCTTCTAAATCATTCCCCTTCTCCCCTCCAAACTATGCTCTCCTGCTCTGGACTCCCCTACTCTGGGGAGCAGAGCGTGGCTGTTCAGAATATCCATGCCCCTGCTGGCTTTATAAACCTCCATAATGTCACCTCTCAACGTCTGAACTTAGGGGGAAAACACATCAACCTAATCAGCCACTCCCTGAAGTTCAAACCGCCAGACCTGGAACATCCGTGTAAGTGATTTCTACAGAAAACCGAATTGTACGCAGTATTCTTAAAGTGGCCTCACCAACATCCTGTACAGATACAACATGCCGCCACAACTCCTATACTCAATGCTCTGACTGATTAAGGCAAATGTGCCAAATGTGTTCAACACCACTCTGTCTACCTGAGATTCCACTTTCAAGGAACAATGTACCTGCAGCCCGATGTCCGTTTGTTTCACAACAGTCCCCAGGACCTTTCCATTAAGGGTATAATTTCTGCCCTGATTTGTCTTCCCAAAATACAAAACCTCGCATTTATCTAAATTAAACTTCATCTATCACTCCTTGCCCCTTTGTCACATCTAATTGTGGTCTCATTGTACTCTGAGATAATCTACTACACCACCTTTCTGATGTCATCTGTAAACTTACTAACTATGGCCCGAATATTCACGTCTAAATCCTTTACATAAATGATGAAATGCAGTGAACTCAGTCCTGATTCTTACAGCACACTGCTGCTGATCACAAGCCTCCAGTCTGAAAAATATCCATTTTTCGTCAAGCCATTGTGACAAGCTTCTTCTGTAGGCCATGTGACTGATACTTCCTCCTCTGTCCACTAATCGGAAAGAAATATTAGCTATGAAGAGAGGCTGAGTAGTGTTAGGTAGGATAGAGATGTAGTTACTTCTTAGGACATCGGGGGCGCTGTGAACCTATAGTTTAAAATGATGACCAAAGTAATTTTTAATTCTGGGCTTGTTGCCATGACAACTAACAAAGCTGATGTTCAAATGAAAGAACATAAGCAAGGTCATTTTTGCCTCCTAAACTAAGTGATTAGATTAAGGTAAACTATGTGATAATAAGACTAGATAAAATGTCTCGATCATAGTAATTCTTTGTGTCCATGGTACAGAATGTCTCAAATATATGTAAAGTATTTGTAAAAATGTTTCCAGAATACATAGAACCTTTGTTTGCAAATTATAGCATTTTTGAAGAAGGCTTTTGTTTGTGAAAGATCACGTTGTGTGTAGTTGCATGAATTGAGATTAAAAAATTGTATAACTAACAGAGCTTATCGATAGATTGGGAGAACTTGTACAATTTCTCCAGCGAGCTTGTCGAACTTCCGTTCTTCGCTGTTACAGTAAGTTTCTGCAGCTAAATAAACGTACCTGCTTTATATCAAATAATTGGGTAAGTGTGGTCTCTCCTTAAAAGAACACGCTTGGACGTTTTCGTCCTAACAGTAGTTTAGGTTTATTTTCACGAGAAAATAAAGGAGATTGGGGGGGCGAGGGAGAATCCTGATTGAGGTTTGCAAAATCATGAAGGGTATAGACAGAGTGGACAGAGGCAAGCTTTTTCCCAGGGTGAAGGATTCAATATCGAGAGATCGTGCTTTCAAAGTGAGAGGTGGAAAGTTTAAGGGGGAGGCATGCGGTTATAACTTCACACAGAGGGCCGTGGACTTTTGAAGCACGTTGCCAGCAGAGGTGGTAGAGGCAGGCAGGTAGATTCATTAAGGTGTGTCTCGACAGATGCATGAGTAGGTGGGGAGAAGAGGGATACAGATGCTTAGGAATTGATTGACAGATTTAGACAGTAAATGTGGATCAGCTCAGTCTTGGAGGGCGAAGGGCCTGTTCCTGGGCTGTAAATTTTCTTTGCTCTTTGTTCTTTAAATGAACACTTTACTGAAGTCCATATCGGCAATGCCTATCAAACTGCCTTCATCAATATACTTTGTCACTTCTTCAAAAAACGTAACCAAATCAATGAGACATGATTTCCCATGCAGAAAGCTACTTTATCTATCCCGGTCAGCCCTTGCCTTCCCAAATATATGTAAATGCTATCCCTCAGAATCTCCTCCAACAACTTACCCACCACTGAAATCAGGCTTACCGGTCTATAGTTCCCTGGCTTTTTGGTTCACTGTTTAATTTTCGAGTCCCACTGCTCCACTGCTCACAGCAAACGTTAAATGTTACCAGGTTGGTGATATGGTCGATGATATTGGTCTCAGACTGGGTCAGTTTCAGTTTTAGGAACAAGTCAGGCTAGTTTCTTTAATCTGCTAAAACAACACATTTATAATCCAGAGCAATGTTACTCAAACTATGATGGAAAAATGAATGGCAAAGTGTTTGGGTATTGCAAATATTTAATCAATATTTCCCTTTCTAAAAACACTGACACACACACACACACACACACACACGATCTCTGAAATTTTAACTTGAAAGAACTTTGTCCAGATATTATTGGAACTCATGACAAAGGAAAAATTGCAAGATTGTTCAAAATGTTATACTGCTTCTGAAGATATTGTACTCACACAGCTCTTAACAATGGGATTTCGTCCTGGGAGAGTTGGATTTGACTAAATTCCCTTTGCTTTATGCAGTGAGTAGATTCCAGTGAATTCTGGCCATGGACCACCCAAAGGGTAGCGCGGTGGTTAGCCCTGCTACCTCACAGCACCAGGGACTTGGATTCGATTGAAGCCTTGGGTGCCTGCCTGCGTGGACTTTGCACATTCTCCACTTTTCTGTGTGAGCTTCTAAATGGGTGATCCAGTTTCCTACCACAACTCAAACTGTGTAGTTTTGTTGGATTGGTCATGCTAAATTGTCCGTCGTGTTCAGGGATTTCTAGGTTAGATGCATTAGTCATGTGTAAATATAGAGAAATAGGTTGGGAAGGTTGGTATGGACTTGTCGGGCCGAAGGGCCTGTTTCAACACTGCAGGGATTCCATAAAAATAAGAATGGTAACGATGACTTTAGAAGTTTTTTTTAGCTCGCACACATTGCTGTGATGAGGAATAATGAAGGAGAGAGTGTGCAATAGGCAGTTCCTTCTCAGGCAGATTTCATTTTCTCCCTCTCTGAGCTGAATCGCACAGGAACGTCATTCTCTCCCAAACTGGACCATGTGAGGTCCCTTGTACATTGTCCAAACTATGTCTCCATCACATTCCCTGTTCCATGTCGGTGCATCATTGCTGTCGTCATATACAGAGCCATACCCTTAGCAGAAAATGGTCTTGGTCGATTTGAAAATATGTTTGTATGTCCCTACGTCATTAAAAAATAAAAATGTTTAATTTATTCAGACTACCTGTGTTAAAATGAACGCATTTTTTAAAGAAATACAGAAATTGCTGGAAGAGTTCGGCAGATCTGTCAGCATCCAGATGCCTTTTACATGTTGTAGTTGTACCAGCCTCCACCACTTCCTCTGGCAGCTCATTCCATATGCACACCACCCTCTGTGTGAAATAGTGCCCTTTAGGCCTCATCAAAATCTTTCCTCACTCACTTTCCAACAATGCCATCTAGTTTTGGACGCCCCTAACCTGGGGATAAACCCTGACTACACAATCTATCCATGACCATTCTGATTTTATAAACATGTACTACTGCGAAATGTGACTTCAATCAACATGAATGTGTACTTTCACTCATCCTGAGCCTAAATTCTGAAATGCCAAAGTGACACCTCTTCCTTCTCCAACAAGTCACAATTCTAATTCCATTTTAATCCGTTTGTTCAGATGTATCATGAGACCCTTCTGTGGGCTTTATACCTCGACCTTTGTGCCAGGAGGTAGAGATATTAGAATCACTCAGCTATACCCATAAAGCTGTTACATTATTCTCCTGTGTGTTTGTTCATCAGACTGTCCTGACATGATGTGACATACCTCTGCAACAGACAGGACTTGAATCCAGGCCTTCTAGTCCAGAGCTAGGAACACTACCACACAAGTTCAGAAATTGGAATCAAATCCAGAGCTCTGGCTCAGAGACAGGGACAGTGCCCACTACAACTACCATACCCAGATTTTGGGTCATAATTTAAGTGCCCGCTTTCAGCTTGTTGTGGATTTATTATAATCAGGTTACCATTGCTGAATTACAAAAAACACTTCGTATTATTAAACAAATGCAAGATATTTGTCTCAACTCTAGGATATTGAGTGTCCTTGTTATGCTATCGAAATGAACTATAACCATCTTTAATTGATATTATCTGTAGTTTGCAATATTAAGGAAAGAAATCCTGCAGACGCACTCTGCCCAATGAAGGGTGTCAAATAGATATTTATAACTGAACACCAGAGACGAAGGAAGAGCTTAATTTCTGACCCCAAAACACCGGGCACGCTTACCCTCCTTAAACGTGCGACTGCCCTCTTCCTAAAACCATGAAATGATACAGCCACTGATTACTGTCCAGCCTCTCCTTCCCACTGACTGTGTCTGCAATCTGTCCCTCCTCTCCCTAACCACATAAGGCAAACCAAGGTCAGGGTCTTTGTGAAAATCAAGGCCGGAGTGTGCATGTATCCTGGAAGGGGGGGTGGGAATTTTAAAATTGAAAGAGGAGGGTGAGGTGGCAGTAATATCACACACTGGGCTGAGGAGTGGCAGATGGTGTTTAGTTAGGATTAATGCGAGGCATTGGATTTGGTAAATCAAACAAGAGCAGGACCTATACAATTAAACATAGGGCCTTCTGGCGGTGTTGTAGTACACAAATCTCGGCCTTCAGGTTTAATTCTTTAAAATTTGCATCTCATATAGATAGTGTGGT
This sequence comes from Hemiscyllium ocellatum, assembly GCF_020745735.1. NCBI lineage: Eukaryota > Metazoa > Chordata > Chondrichthyes > Orectolobiformes > Hemiscylliidae > Hemiscyllium > Hemiscyllium ocellatum. Next base: position 68,301,628 of record NC_083420.1, read on the forward strand.
TAAGAACCGATTAACACGCTTGTCTTCATCGGTTAGACCTTTGAGCATCGGAATTGGGATGTCAAGTTGTGGTTGTACAGGACATTGGTGAGACCTCTTCTGGAATACTGTGTCCAGTCTGGTCTTCCTGCCCGCTCATTCCGTAGGCACACCACCCTCTGGGTGTAAAAGCTGCCCCCTAGGTCACTTTTAAATGCTCCCCTCTCACCATAAGCCTATGTTCTCTAGTTTTGGACTCCCCGTACCCTTAGAAAATACCTTGACTATTCACTTTCATATTATTGACCTTGATATTTTTAAGCTGGAGAGGGTTCCGAAGAGATTAACCTGGATGTTGCTGGAAGAGGAGGGATTGAGTTACAAGGAGAGGCTGGATAGGCTGGGACTTTTTTTCACTGAAGAGTATGAGATTAAGCGGTAACTTTGCACAGGCTTATAAAATAATGAGGGGTACAGATAATCTGAAGGGCTGATACCTTTTTCCCTCGAGTTGGGGATTAAAAATTGACGGATATTTTAAGGCGTGAGGAAAAAGATTTACAAAAGTCATGAGAGGTAATTATATTAGACAGAAGCTGGCTTGTGTGTGGAATGAACTTCCAGAGGAAGTGATGAAAGCAGGGACAGTCACAACGTTTAAAGGACGTTTAGATCAATCCATGGATAAGACATCAGTTTGGATGGTGCTGTGAGCAGCTGCCCTCTCCCTCCCACTTCTCTGAATGTATCCCTGTTGATTTTCACCCTCTGCCAATGCATGTGCAGTGGAGTGTGGAGACCAGCAGAGGGTGACATTGCATCACTTTAAGAACCACAGAGATTGCCAGACCTGCCCCACGCAGAGACACGCAGATACACACACAGCAATTGTTAGGACACAACATTGAGCTCATCTGGTAATTTAAAATAAACATAAAGAAATGCTCAATTTGCCTTGTAAACTGTTAAAATATGAGTGACAGAGAACTCCCAAATTCCACTGTTTAACTCTGAAAGTGAACATTTTACATCAACTATTCACAGGTCTGAGATTCCACTTCTCTTAACTGCTTATTACCCCACTCCAACTCTACAGCAATATAGCGTTTCAAAAAGACACTTATTAAAGTTACATAAACGTAATTTCAAATCCACACAGTAGCTGTTGTTTCATCTGACCTCACACCAAAATCCGTTTTTTCCCATCTTTTCTGGGAAGACTGGCTCATGTTACCGAATGCTATCGAAGAGTCTACATTTCAACATTCTGCAACCTGGGAACACATCCTTCAATGACACTGTCTCCCTCTCAGTCTCCCCCGCTCTGTCTATACCCTAAACCCCTCCCATGTGGTGATATTTAAACAGATTCCCCCGCCATCTCTCTTGGCAGTGATGTTCACATCCACAGCACACCCTTGTCACGACATAATGGAGAGATGGAACTGTAAATGCGTGGGAGCTGCGTATCCCGTCACTTCCTGCATGTGCTGCAAGTTTCCCCACTCTGGGCAGGGATCTAACACAGTGTTACATTTCAATGCACTGGGGGATGTACGCAGTCCTACATGCTGGGAGGGTAACTGTTCCTGGTTACAGATCAATGCACTGGGGTAACTGCTCCTGGGTTACAGATCAATGCACTGCGGAGTTGTACATAGTCCTACATGCTGAGAGGGTAACTGCTCCTAGTTTACAGATCAATGCACTGGGGTGGTGCACACAGCTCTACATGCTGGGAGGGTAACTGCTCCTGGGTTACAGATCAATGCACTGTTGAGGTGTACTCAATCCTATATTCTGGGAGGGTGACTGCTCCTGGTTTACAGATCAATGCACTGGGGTAGGGTACACTGTCCTACATGCTGGAAGGGTAACTGCTCCTGGTTTAAAGATTAACTCACGGGTGATCACTGCACAGATAGCTGTGCTGGTCAGACTATCTGTTTGAGGTTTATAGATAATACAATGATGTGGTCTGTGCAGCTCCTCATGCTGGATGGATATTTTTTACAGGTTTACACATTAGTGCCCTGCTGTGGTCAACGCAGCTCCCCATGCTGGACAGTTATCTAGTCCGGGGTTATGGATCAATGCACTGCTGTAGTCCGCACAGCTCCTGGTGCTGGAGAGATATCTAGTCTATGCTTATAGATGAATGCATGGGTGTGGTGTGCACTGATTCCCATGCTGAATGCTTGCTGGAGGATCCCAGCAATCCAGGCAGCATCAGCAAGTGTAGAATTTGATGTTTCAGGTGTAGCCCTCCTTCAGGACTTTTACAGAATGGTTACACCCGAAATGTCGACTTCTCCACCTCCATGATGCTGCCTGGCTTGCTGTGTTCTCCCAGCCTCCTGCCTGTCTACTTTAGACTCCAGGATCTGTAGCTTTACTGTCTCTATCCCAGCTTCCCAAACTGGACAGAAGTCTAGTCTGCGTTTGAAGAGAAGTGCTCTGACATGATCTGTTCACTGTTTCACTCTGGACAGATTGCTGGGTTGTACTGATCAGTGCAATGGATGAATCTGGACAGATTGCTGGTTTGTACTGAGCAGTACACTGGCCTGGTCTGCAGTGTTACACGGTGAACAGATATCTCCACTGGATGTATGGTAACTGCGCTGGTTCTGGGAGGTGAATTGAGAATGTGATATATCTAACTATTTCAGCTGATCTGGCAATGCCTTTAGTTCCCATTCCTGTGATTGGACCTTCCGCTCTCACCCCATTAATGTTACAGTGTGTCCAGGCACAGTACATCATGTTGGTGGGGTGAGTAGGGGGGAAAAATGATGGACAGGTCAAGGAGTGACCCGGGCCCTAATATTCTTTAACTGACATTCTCCAGAACGTTCTGTCGCCAACATTCTATAACTGCCATTCCCCAGAACGTTCTGTCCCCGTCATTCTATAACTGACATTCCTAGGAACGTTCTGTCCCTGAAATTCTATAACTGCCGTTGCCCAGAACGTACTGTTCCCAACATTCTGTAACTGACATTCCCCGGAACGTTCTGTCGCCGACATTCTATAACTTGGCATTCCCCGGAATTCTATACCGAACATTCTATAACTGACATTCCCCAGAACGTTCGGTGCGCGACATTCTATGACTGACATTTTCTGGAACGTTCTGTCCCCAACATTCTGTAACTGACATTCCCCGGAACGTTCTGCCCCTGACGTTCTATAACTGCCATTCGCCAGAACGTTCTGTTCCCGACATTCGATAACTGACATTCCCCAGAACGTTCTGTCCCTGACGTTCTATAACTGATATTCCCCGGAACATTCTGTCCCTGCCATTGATTGTGAACGGCAGGACGTCAGTGACTTGAACAAACGATAAGATCCCGTGTGAATAAATCCCGTTCCAGGGAGAAGGAGACACTGTTCCGAAGGCCCCTCAGGCAGTTGAAGGGGTGAATACGTTTTCCCTGCGTTTACATTTCTTCATGACACAGGATCGACCACAATTTAAACCAGAATACAGGAATTCCCAAACTCCGCTTGTCTTCAGGAAACTGAGAGAGAATCCTTCAGGACAGCAATGTTTCCACCCTCCGTATTATGAACTGGAAGGAGTGACCTGTGTCTGCTCTCGAGTGATCGAGTGTGTAGGAATGTTCTAGAAACCATCTGGCCTTATGGATGTGTCTCTGTGTGTTTGGGCAGGCAGGGTTTCTTGTGGTTTATGTCACATTTTTGTCAGTAATTCCGACCTTCCCATTTGTAATTCCAGCTCCAATTATTTTAATAAATCACTGAATACAGGGACACATTTGAGAGTCTTACTGGGTCCCGATCAAACGGGGCCCTTTGCCTCCAGGCTGATGGATAATGGGATTGTTTTCCTTCCTCACAGTTAACGTAGTGACCATCTACGTCCTGCTTTATAAAGATTGTGGATTGTCTTCATGTGTCAGGCGTTACCTGGGGGCCATGGCAGCGGCGGATCTCCTAGTCATTATCCTCGACCTAATACTGAGACACATTCCCATTGTTTATCGGGAACAGTTTCATTTCCTGAGGGACTCCGTCCCCGTGTGTAATATCCACGCCGTCCTGCTATATGCAGCCACTGACTGCTCTGTCTGGTTCACCGTCACTTTCACCTTTGATCGGTTTGTGGCCATTTGTTGCCAGAAGCTGAAAAGTAAATATTGCAGTGAGAAAACGGCGGCTGTGGTTCTGGGAGCAGTGACTGTGCTGAGCTGTTTAAAGAACATCTTCTGGTATTTTATTCTCACGGCTCGATATTGGCTGCTGAACGCCCCCTGGTTTTGTTATCTAACAGACGCTGTTATCTTCTCCCCTGTCTGGGTCACAATCGAGTTCCTCCACCAGATTCTAACCCCGTGCGTCCCATTTCTCCTGATTCTGTTGCTCAATGTTCTCACCGTCAGACACATATTAGTGACCAGCAGAGCCCGCAGGAGACTCCGCGCTCACACCAATGGGGATGCTCAGTCTGACACAGAAATGAGAAACCGAAAAAAATCCATCATTTTACTGTTTGTGATCTCGGCCAATTTCATCCTGTTATGGTCAACGTTAATGCTATTTTCTATATGGAGACGGATGGTGTCGATTGGGTATCGGTTTGTGTATCTCCCTTGGTTTGTTCTGGAATTGGGCTTCATGCTGCAGCTCCTCAGTTGTTGTACAAACACCGTGATTTATTCCGTGACCCAGAATAAGTTCAGGCAGCATTTGAAGAATGTGTTGAAATATCGCTTCACACAAATCCATCCATCAATCAAATTCCCTCTTTAATCAAACCATCCGGGATTTTCTCATTTCAGTTCGGTGTTTCAGTGATGGAGCAGTCTCTCGCTATGGTAACAGTTTGGGGGTAGCACTGGTTTGTCCATGCTTATCCCACAGGGGGCTTACAGGGACACATTTCAATGTTTCTCACAACTCAGGGGCCAGTGAGAAAAGGTAACATTCCACTGACTGTATCCCATCACTTCCACTTGTAAACAATAAAAATGTTAATTAAAGCGTGCCGAGCAGCAGAGTGACTGATGTTGTTGTGTGTCTTTGTGTTGTAGAAGCTGAACTGGAGAAAGACAGACCCAGCCCCAAGTTCTGGTCCTCAGGGAAGGGGAGGGCACCGGGCTCTGAGCTCAGGAGCTTGTTTAACTCCCTCTGTCCCTGCTTTCCCTTCTGGGTCTCCCACTCCAACCTGGCTCTCAGCAGAATTCACCTTGTTGTAACATATATATTGTTATGTAGAGTTGTTTGTCTATGTATAAATATTGTCTTGCATTCGAGCTGATTCGTTTTCACGTACATCATACTGTGCATCGAACTAAGTCAGTTTATTTAGATTATTTTTTGTATGCGAACTGTTTGCTTATAAATACAAATATTGTTGTGGATGGGAAATGTTCATGTTTATGTTTAAATCCTGTTTTGTTTTGAAGATGTTCATGCTTTTTCATAAATATTGTTGTGCATTGGAATTGCTATGAATTATATCCTAGACCACAACAACTCGCTGAATCAAAACATCTGCCCCTTTGATACCTTTTGCTCAATTCAATGGGCCCTGATATCATCAGCGACAGCACATTTGCCTTGTGTATCAGAGAGAGTAGTTACGTTTCATTTAAGCGCTACCTCAATCTCACTACAATGTGATTAATTAAAGAAACAACATGGTTTTTACAGTTCAACCAAATAAAATAAAATTTTGTACAAAGTTAGAAAGATAGAATAATCTGGAGTGTATATGTCCATCACTGTTTCCCTTCAGTGTTGTTATGGATTTCTTTGGACTGGGGACAGGGACTGCAGTTTAGAAATAATTGAATGACAACAGAAATTTCACTGGAATTTCAGCAAAGATTGTGAAGTCTGCTCTAAACACACCAGATGGCACACTATTGTAAACTCACCATGGCGCAATCAGGCAGACACACAGCAATGTGCTCTGACCCCACTAGAGGGCAATCTATTGCAAACTCCCCATGGGGCAGTCAGGCAGACTCACAGCAATGTGCTCAATTCCCTCGAGAGGTCAGACTATTGTAAACTCCCCATGGAGCAGTCAGACAGACTCACTGCAATGTGCTCTGACCACACTAGAGGGCAGATTAATGTAAACTCCCCATGGAGCAGTCAGGCAGACTCACAACAATGTTTACTGACCCCACTAGAGGGCAGAATATTGCAAACACCTCATGGAACATTCAGGCAGACACACAACCATGTTCTCTGACCCCACTAGAGGGCAGACTATTGTAATCTCCCCGTGGAGAAGACAGACACACTCACAGCAATGTGCTCTGACCCCACTAGAGGGCAGACTATTGTATACTCCCCATGGAGCAGTCAGTCAGACTCCCAACAAAGTGCTCTTAAACCACCAGAGGGCAGACTATTGTAACCTCCCCATGAGACAGTCAGGAAGACTCACTGTAATGTGCTCTGACCCCACTAGCGGGCAGACTATTGTAAGTTCCACATGGAGCAGTCAGGCACACTCACAGCAATGTGCTCTGACCACACTAGAGGGCAGAATATTGTAAACTCCCCTTGGAGCAGTCAAGCAGACACACAACAATGTTCTCTGACCCCACTAGGGGGCAGACTTTTGTGAACTCCCCATGGAGCAGTCAGACAGACTCAGAGTAATGTGCTCTCACCCCACTAGAGGGCAGGCTATAATAAACTCTCCATGGAGCAGTCAGACAGACACACAGTAATGTTCTCTGAAAACACTAGATGGCAGACTATTGTGAACTCCCCATGCAGCAGTCAGATTCACAGCAATGTGCTCTCTCCCCACTAGAGGGCAGACTATTGTAAACACCCCATGGAACAGTCAGACAGACTCGCTGATTTGTGTTCTGACCCCACTATAGGGCAGACTATTGTAAATTCCCCTTGGAGCAGTCAGTCAGACTCCCAACAAAGTGCTCGGACCCCACTAGAGGGCAGATTATTGTAAACTCCCCATGGAGCAGTCAGACAGTCTCACAGTAATGTGCTCTGGTCCCACTACAGGTCAGGCTATTGTAAACTCTCCATGGAGCAGTCAGACAGACTCACTGCAATGTGCTCTGACCCAACTAGAGGGCAGACTCTTATAAATACCCCATGCAGCAGTCACATAGACTCACAGCAATGTGCTCTGTCCCCACTAGAGGGCAGACTATTATAAACTTCCCAGGGAGCAGTCAGAGAGACTCACAGTAATGTGCTCTGACACCGCGAGAGGACAGACTATTGTAAACTCCCCTTGGAGCAGTCAGGCAGACTCACAGCCATGTGCTCTGACCCCACTAGAGGGCAGACTATTGTAAACTTCCCGTTGGGCAGTCAGGTAGATTCTGGACAGAGATCAGAATAAAATTACATTAAATGTATGCACAAAAGAAAAGAATCAGTATAACGTTCCCAACATTCTACACCTTGGTAAGCACACTGTAATGAGAAGGACAAAAAAGCCATTATGTAGCAATCCAAACCAAACAGCTTTTGGAGACAATTCCAGATTAAATAGAGGATATCTTCAACTGGACGTTAATGTAATGCAGCATTTTTTTCAGGAGCATCCAAATGCGACAGGACCCATGGTTAATCCGTGAAAAGGAAAGGGACTGTGTTTATCCAGAGAAGATGTATTCTCATTCGAATCAAACTCAAACTCAACAAGATCGCAGAGTTCACTGCTTCATGGTAATTGCATCAATCTATGCAACACCTTGTGTAAACATGTGGAATAAACTTGTTAATTCGGTCAAAATTGTTGCATGAATCTGCACAAAACTCTTGTCTTAATTTGTGAAATAAGCCTGTGCTAAGCCGGCAAAAATGTTGGATGACTTTGTCCTAAGAATGTGTGTTAACTTGTACAAAAGTCTTGTGTCAGTTTGTTGGGGAACTTGTGTGGTTTTGTGTTGTGCGTGTCTGGGGTTGTTTTGGATTTGAACCTGCAGCTTTGTGCCTGTGTCTGTGAGTGTATTCCCAGGCTCGGCTGAGTGGGTGGTTTGGAGGGGTGAACAGACACAGTAACAGACTGGGTCAGCCCTAGTCTAACCCATTGACCGGCTGTTTCCTCCCAGAGCCCCCTCCCCCCTGTAATCTCACAAAGATTGGTGAGTTCCATTGGTGTGTTGGTGTGTTCCATTCCTGGGGGAGGTGTGTTCCAGGTAATGGAGCTGGAAGCTGACTGGATGAGCTGGGATTTGAGTGGAGATGGGGGTTGAGTGACAGACCTTGGGCTATTTAAACCAGGCTCAGGAAGCCATCAAGCCTTTTGCCATGTAGCGTGCCCAGGGGTGAGTATTGGGGAGTTAGTGTCTCTATGTCTCTCTGTGTGAGTGTGAGTGATGCAATGTGTGAGTTGTGTTTGAATCTCAATCCCAGGGTTGACCATTTAAGCAGCCTCAGTGCCTGATGGGACACCTTGTGGAGGTGGAGCCGAGAGCAGCTGTGGCGAATCGTCAGTATGGGGCTCTTTACCCCCTCTATGTCTCCCCTTGCCTCACATTTCTCTCGAACACAATTTCCCCCTTCCCTCTCTGTCTCTGTGTCTCTCCATCCACCTTTATGTCTTGCGTTCTCTCCTTCTAACTCAATTTCTTTGTCTCTCTCTGCCTTTCTTCCATTGTCTCTCTTTCTCTCTCTGCGTCCCTTTTCTCTGTGTGTGTGTCCCTGCTCGCTCTCTCCCCCACCCACCCCGCTCTCCCTCTCTCTGTTCTCTCTCTCTCTCTCTCTCTCTGTTTTCTGTCTCTCTCTCTCTCTCTCTCTCTCTCTCTCTGTCTGTTCTCTCTGGCCTCTCTCTCTCTCTCTCTCTGGCCTCTCTCTCTCTCTCTCTCTCTCTCTCTCTCTCTCTGTCCACTCTGTCTCTCTCTGTCTCACTCTCTCTGTCTGTCTCTCTCTCTCTGTCTGTTCCCCCCTCTCTTTCTGTCTCCCTCTGTCTGTCTCTCATTCGCGCTCCCTCGGCTCTCATTCTCTCGGCTCTGTCCCTTCTCTCTCTCTCTCTCTCTCTCTCTCATTCTCTTTTCTGTCCCTTTTTTCTCTCACTCTCTCTGTCACTTCCCCACCCCCCGATCTCCCCAACCCCCGACTTCCCCACACCCCTCGACTTTCCACCCCCCTCAACTCCCCTCGAATTCCCGCTAGACTTTTCCCTCGACTCCCCCTGGACTCCCCCCGACTTTACCGCCTCCCTCAACTTTTCCTTCCCCCCGACATTTCTTCCTCCCTCGAACATCCCCCCGGACACCCTGCCCTACTTTCTCCCCCCGACATCCCCCCCCCCGACTTTCTCCGCACCCGACTCCCTCCGCCGAATTTTCCTCCCCCTCTCGGCCTTCCCCCGGATTGAATGACAGATTAAAAAAATCTCTTTTAATGCAGCGTTCTTTCTCTATCCAAATACAACAGAACCCTCGCATAACCCCCCCCCAAAAAAAAACACATAATCCATCCTCTTCTCCCTCCCACTGTGTCTATATATCGATATATAACGTTAATCATCCTGTTACACTATAACCTGGTGTTGTCCCACTCCAACACCGGCACGTCCATCATCGAAATATAAAGATCACCATTGAGCTTTTAACCAGATACTTGCTTGAAACACATACAACAAGATCCCAGAAGCAGCAGTGTAACCACAGACAGTGCGTGTGTGTCCCTGACGCTGGTTAAGCGTTTTGTTCTGGCTATTGGACAATAGAGAGCAATCCTTCTGTTGAACAAATTCCAAACATTTCCTTCTTCCTTCTCTGTGTCCTGTACTCTCTGATCCCTGTATTGTGCTCTCTCCATCTGAGATCTCTCTCTGTTCCCCCCTCTCGCTGTCTCCATCTCTGATCTCTCTTTCTTCGCTCTCTCTGTTCCCCCCTTACTCTCTCCATCTCCGATATGTCTCTGTTCCTCCCCTCTCTCCCTGAAATCTCTTCCTCTGTGTTCCCCCTCTCGCTGTCTCCATCTTGAAGAAATTTCTCTCTGTCTCTCAGATTTCTCACATTGTATCCCCTGGCCTATACACATGACTCTGACATTAGAATGGGGCTTTGGAGAGCGTTTCTCATGTTAAGGTATTAATTCCCTCCTCTGGAATTCCTTCCTCCCAGATCATGGGGATGTAAGCAGTTTGGGTCATAATCCCAAGGCCCCATTTGATTTAACCCCAGGCCGCAAATTCAGTTTAAACCAATGAACCTTTCACTGAGACAGTCGGCGCTCTCTTTCACTGCTCTCTGTCTCTGTCTCTCTCTCTCTCTTTCTGACTCCCACACCCTTCACACCCCCATTCTCCACACGTCTCTATCCCTGGAGCTGGAGTGAGAGAGGGAGGCAGTAACATCTATGGGATCAGACTGTGCAGCAGCTCCCCTCCATCTTTTACCCCCTTTGTCTCCCCCAATCCAGACCAGAACACACACCCTTGTGGTAAGAATCCCAGAGACAACCTGAACCCCACCATTCTTTTCCCCACGCATGTGTATGTGTGTGTAAATGAAGACAAGGAGACAGGATAGTTTCTGATTATTATCTCGCTCTATACCTGATGATTCCTTGGAGCAGAAGTGATCTAATTCTCTCGGTCTCTGCGTCGTCCCGAGCTTCAGCTTCTGGATCCAATCTTCTCCTCACCCCCAGGGTTAGGGGGAGCGGGTGGTGGAAAAACAAACTGAGAAATAAAAACAAATCAATTTGAAACAAAATACAACAGTGGCACCAAACGCACAGCAAGATCCCACAGCTCTCTGCCTTCCCCAATCTCCCACGTGACCCTGGTTCATTTTAATTATTACAGAAGTAATGAATTGCTGACCATCACCGCGACATTGAAATGCATAGACATCACCGCAGAGCAGTTGACCAGAGGCTAGAAACATTAATAAACACGCATGCACAGCCAGATACCACAAGCAGCAATCTAACCCCACGCACATCGTGGGTGATGCTGATTAAGGGTTGACGTATTTGTGTCAAATCCCAAGGACGCAGTTACCTTAGCCCCAGGCTTCAAACCTGTTCAAAAACGACAAGGCCGTTATCCGACAGGAATGGGTTAACCAGAGGTCCCAGTAAAAGCCAGCCTCCCTTCCCAAAGAGAGGAGATTAAGCCTCGGGGTAATACACGGACAAAACTCACCTGGGGTTCAACAGGCTGCAGCCTGTCAAACAGGCCTCAGGACTGTGTCCCCCCTCTGGAGGAAGCTCTTGTTTGGAGGTTTCCTGCTCCCAAACACACACTTTTCAAATCCTCAAGTGGCCAGGAAGATCCCTTTGGGAGGAAAGAGGCAGCATTAGTGGGAATGGTGAGCAGGAAAATCTTTCAAATGGAGAGAGCACAGCAAGATCCCAGGTTTTCCCCTCTCAGTGAGACAGAAAATTTCTCCGCAACATCCAAATATAAACATGTCGGGTGGTGAGTTGAGTTTTCATGTTGATAAGTTTTTTTTAATTGATGGGTTAGCTGATTATACCACTCATTGCCTGCAACGATGACATTAGGGCAATTGACGCACAGCAAGATCCCACAAGTGACAGTGCTGCAGCAGCTCAATAATCTGATCGTTTTTATTTGCAGTTTAATTATTTCCTCTCAACCCAGAATCAAATATTGCAGCCAGTTCACAATCTCTCACTGCTCCTCTCTCTCTCCTGTTTCTCTTGCTCTCACCATTTTCCATTGCTTTCTTTCACTCTCTTTCTCTCCGTGTCTAATTCGATCATCCTGCCCTCTCTATGACCCACTTTTCTCTGATAGTGTGACAATTATTTCTGGAGGGTCAGATATTTTGGGTTACAATTCACTCCTGAGGGAGTTCCGTCTCCCACATCCTGGGGTTTCACCTGTTTGTGTCACCAATGCCCCAGTTACTTTAACCCCAGGCTTCAAAGCCGTTTTAAATCCCATAAGGCCGTGATCTGACAGGACCCAGCTAACCAGAGGCCCCGACAAACCAGGCTCCCACACCCACTCCAGCCCCCACCCCCAGAGGTGATGAAATCTGGGGGAAGAAACAGACCCCCACTCACCTGGGCCCCACGGGCTGCAGCCTGGCCCACTGGCCTCAGACCTGTGCTCCCCCTCTGGAGGTTGTTCTTGTCCAAGGCTTTCCTGGCCCCAAGCAATTTTGGATCTTCACTTTCCTGCTTTGCCAACAAACGTTCCTGGCGATAAAAGAGAGAAGAGATGAGTTGGTGGGGGGCCGGGAGAGCGAGAGCAGTGTGATGCAAAATTACACAGGAAGATCCCAGTTTAAACACAATCCCACCACTCCCTTCCCCATTTCCAAAGCATTTCATAACCTCACAGCAACATCAAAATACAAACAAATCATAAGAAAGCAATTAACCAGAAGCTGGAAACATTGCTAAACACACACACACACACACACACACACACGAACACACACACACTGTCACAACCAGACAGGGAGGGCTTCTCACTCTCCATACACAGAGAGAACAGGGTTTGAGAATGAATCTGACCAATTCCTTGTGCACATTTATTCTGGCTGAGGGGTTAGTGGACCCCACCCCTGCCCTCTCTGACATGCTGCATCATCTGTCAGTCTGCTCACTGGGGAGGGCTCTTTCTGATTGGCATGTTAATTCCCAGGGCAGTAGCCTTGTGGGATCTTGCTGACTACTGAGATGTTAATGTTGCGGCAAAAAGTGTCATCTTTCCCAGTTGCTACAACTCTCTTTTTTATTTGAAGCCTTATTAGTTGTGTCAGTGCAGTTTGAAAATATTGAAGATTACTCCCACACTAGCGTCTTAGAGCCTGACAGGAGGTAGGCTTCCTGAGATACACACAGTGCTGGGAATGGAGACATGGATATTTGCTGAGGATTTCTTGGGATTTTCCTGCTGTATGTGTGATTCCTAGAATTAATCTCGGTCTGTGTGTGTGTCTCTCTCTATCACTCTCTTTCTCTCCGTCTCTTTGTCTTTGTTCCTGTGTGTGTCTCTCTCTCACTTTCTCTCTGTCCCTGTGTGTCCCACTCTCTGTGTCTCTTTCTCTCTCTGTCCATGTGTCTCTCTTTTCTCTGTGTCTCTGTCTCTCTCTCTGTCTCTCTCTTTCTATCCCCGTGTGTGTTTTTCTCTCTCTCGCTCTGTTTCTCTCTCTCTCTCTTCCTCTCTCTGTCTGTCTCTCCCTGCCCTGCTCTACGTCCAGCCATTACGAACTTGATTTTCAATCTTTTATTTCCTTTCCCTTTCACCCTCTCTGCTCCCCTGCCTTCACTCCCCCCCCCCCCCACAGACACACATATAGAGCCAGACACACACACAGACAAACACTCACACAGACAAAGACACACACACGGACACACACACAGACACACACACAGACAAGACACGGACAGACAGACATACACACACAGACACAGACAGACACACGCAGACACAGGCACACAAAGACACAGACAAGACACATACACACTTTCACTCACTCATTCTCTCTCTCTCTACACACTCTCTCTCACACACTCGCTTCTACATACTCAGTTACACACACACGTTCATACATACTTTCTAACACATGTATCCTCACACACTCACATTCGCCATCTCATATATTCGCACACTCACACGCTCACTCTCTCTCTCCAAACCTCTGTCTCTCTCACACACAATCGCAAAGTCTCTCACACACACTCTAACACGCTCTCTGTCACACACACTCTTTTTCTCACAGGCACAATCGGTATTTCTCTCACGTAGACTCATACTGTCTTTCCCCTCTCTCACACACTCTCTCTCTCTCACACACACCATCTCTCTCTCTCTCTTGCCCCCGTCTCTCAGGCACACACTCACACAGAAAGTGTGAACACAAAGCCTTCCTCTCACACGCACACACACTCTCTCACATGAATGCGCTCTCTTTGTCTCCCGGACACACACACACACTCATGCTCTCACACTCTTTCGCACATGTGCACATGTATACACAATTTCTCTCACACATGTCCTCTCTCAGGTGCGCACTCACTCTCTTTCCCTTGTACACATACTCTCTCTCTCTCTGTCCCTCTCTCTCTCCGTCCCTCACTCTCTGTCTCTCTCTCTCTTTGTGTCCTTCACTCTCTCTGTGTCCCTCTCTCTCTTTCTATCCCTCTTTCTCTCTCTTTCCCTCTGTCTCTCTGTCTCTCTATCCCTGCCTCTCTCTGTCCATCTCTCTCTTTGTCTCGCTGTGCCCCTCTCTGTCCCTCTCACTCTCTATGTCCCTCCCACTTTCTCTGTGTCTGTCACGTTCTCCGTGTCCCTCTCTCTCTCCGTGTCCCTCTATGTCCCTGTCCCTCTCTCTCTCTCTCTGTGTCCCTCCCTCTCTCTGTGTGACTGTCACTCTTTCTCTGTATCCCTCTCTCTGCCTGTATCCCTCTCTGTCCCTGTCCCTCTCTCTCTCCGTCCCTCTCTCTCTGTCTCTCTCTCTCTCTCCCTTTCTGTCCGTCACTCTCTCTCTGTCCCTCTCTCTCTCTGCCTGTGTCCCTCTCTGTGTGTGCGTCTCTCTCTCAATCTCTCCCTGTCCCTCTCTGTCCCTCTCTCTAATCCTGTCTCTCTCTCTTTCTCTCTGTTTTTCTCTCTCTCTCCGTCCCTGTCCCTCTCTCTCTGTCCCTCTCCGTGTCTCTCTCTCTCTATCTCTCTCTGTCTTTCTCTCTCTCCCTCTCTCTCTCTCTCTCCCTCTCTCTCTCTCTGTTCCTCTATCTCTGTCTGTCCTTCGGTCTCTCTGTCTCTCTGTCCCTCTCTCTCTGGCCGTCTCTCTCTCTTGATGCCTCTCTGTTCCCCCCTCTCTCTCTCTGCCCCCCTCTCTCTTTGTCCCACGCTCTCTGTGTCCCACACTCTCTGTGCCCCTCTGTCTGCCTTTCTCTCTCTCTCTCTGCCCTTCTCTCACTGTGTTTCTCACTCTGTCCCTCTGTCTCTCTGTGTCCCTCTCTCTCTCAGTCGCTCTCTCTCTGTCCTTTTCTCTCTCTGTCCTTCTCTTTCTCTGTTCCTCTCTCTGTCCCTGTCCCTCTCTCTCTTTGTGTCCCTCTGTCTCTCTCTATCTGCTCCTCCTTCGCTCTCTCTATCTGTCCCTCTCTGTGCCTCAGTCTGTTTGTCCCCCCTCTCTGTCTCTGTTTCTCCGTGTCCTTCTCTCTGTCTCTCTGTTCCTCTCTCTCTGTGTCCCTCTCTGTGTCCCTCTCTCTCTGTCCCTCTCCCGCTCTCTCTTGTCCCTCTGTCTCTCTGTCCCTCTGTCTCTCTGTCCCTCGCCCTCTGTGTGTGTGTGTCTCTCTCTGTCCCCTGTCTCTGTGTCCCTCTCTCTCTCTGTCTCTCTCTCTCTGTCCCTCTGTTCCTCTCTCTCTCTGTGTCCCTCTCCCTCTCTCTCTCTGTCCCCCCCCCCCCTTCCCCTCTCTCTGTCTGTCCTTCGGTCTCTCTGTCTCTCTGTCCCTCTCTCTCTGGCCCTCTCTCTCTCTTGATGCCTCTCTGTTCCCCCTCTCTCTCTCTCTGTCCCCCTCTCTCTGTGTCCCACACTCTCTGTGTGTCCCACACTCTCTGCGCCTCTCTGTCTGCCTTTCTCTCTGTGTGTGTTTCTCACTCTGTCCCTCTGTCTCTCTGTGTCCCTCTCCCGCTCTCTCTGTCCCTCTCTATCTCTGTCCCTCTCCCTCTCTCTGTACCCCTCTCTCTGTCCCTCTGTCTCTCCGTGTCCCTCTCCCTCTCTCTCTGTCCCTCACTCTCTCTGTGTCCCTCTCTGTGTCCCTCACTCTCTCTGTGTCCCTCACTCTCTCTATCCCTCTTTCTCTCTGTCTCTCTATACCTCTCGCTGTCCCCCTCTCTCTCTCTGTCTCTCTGTCCCCCTTCATTCCCTCTCTCTCTCTATCCCTCTCTCTCTCTCTGTCGGTCACTTACTCTGTATCCCCATTTTTCTGTTTCCCTCTCTGTGTCCCTCTCTCTGTGTCTGTCACTCTCTCTGTATCCCTCTCTCAATTTCGCTATCTCTCTCTCTCTCTCTCTTTCTCTGCCCCTCTCTCTGTTCGTCTCTCTCTCTCCCTAGCTCACTCACTCTCTCTCTGTCACTCTCTCCGTGTTCCTCTCTCTCTGTCTGTCACTCTCTCTGTGTCCCTCTCTCTCTGTCTGTGTTCCTCTGTGTGTGTGTGTCTCTCTCTCTCTCAATCTCTCCTTCTCCCTCTCTGTCCCTCTCTCTATTCCTGCCTCTTTCTCTCTATCTGTCCCTCTCTCCCTCTCTGTGTCGCCTCCTCTCTCTGTGTCTTTCTCTCTCTCTGTCCCTGTCCCTCTCTCTCTCTGTCCCTCTCTCCATCTCTGTGACTCTCTCTCTCTCTGTCCGTCTCTCTCTCTCTGTGTCCGTCTCCCTCTCTGATTACTCTCTCTCTGTCTCTCTCTCTATCTGTCTGTCCCTCTCTCTCTCAGTGACCATCTCTCTCTCTGTCCCTCTCTTTCTCTGTCCCTCTCTCTCTGTGACCCTCTCTCTCTCTGTCCCTCTCGCTCTCTGTTCTTCACTCTCTCAGTCCTTCTCTCTCTCTCTGTGTCCCTCTGTCTCTGTCCCTCCCACGCTCTCTCTCTCTCTCTGTCCATCTCTCTTTGTCCCCTTCTCTCTCTGTCTCTCTCTTTCTGTGTCCTTCTCTCTGTCTCTCTGTTCCTCTCTATCTCTGTCTCTCTGTCCCTCTCTCTGTGTCTCTCTGTCCCTCTCTCTTTGTTTGTCCCTCTGTCTCTCTGTCCCTTTCTCTCTGTCTCTCTCTCTCTCTCTCCATAAGACATAAGACCATAAGACATAGAAGCGGACGTAAGGCCATTCCGCCCATCAAGTCCACGCCGCCATTCAATCATGGCTGATGGGCATTTCAACTCCACTTGCCCGCATTCTCCCCGTAGCCCTTAATTCCTTGTGACATCACGAATTTATCAATCTCTGCCTTGAAGACATTTAGCGTCCCAGCCTCCACTGCACTCTGCGGCAATAAATTCCACAGTCCCACCACTCTCTGGCTGAAGAAATGTCTCCGCATTTCTGTCCTGAATTTACCCCCTCTAATTCTAAGGCTGTGTCCACGGGTCCTATCTCCTCGCCTAACGGAAACAATTTCATAGCGTCCACACTCTCTAAGTCTTGTATTATCTTGTAAGTTTCTATTAGATATCCCCTTATTTTTCTAAACTCAAATGAATACAATCCCAGGATCCTCAGCTGTTCTTCGTATGTTAGACCTACCATTCCAGGAACCATCCGTGTGAATCTCCGCTGGACCCGCTCCAGTGCCAGTATGTCGTTCTTGAGGTGTGGGTCTCACAACTGGACACAATACTCCAAATGGGGTCTAATCAGAGCTTTATAAAGTCTCAGTAACACAACGGTGCTTTTATATTCCAACCCTCTTGAGATAATTGACAACATTGCATTCGCTTTCTTAATCACGGACTCAACCTGCATGTTTACCTTTAGAGAATCCTCAACTAGCACTCCCACATCCTTCTGTACTTTGGCTTTACGAATTTTCTCACCGTTTAGAAAGTAGTCCATACTTGTATTCTTTTTTCCAAAGTGCAAGACCTCGCACTTGCTCACATTGAACTCCATCAGCCATTCCCTGGACCACTCTTCCAAACTGTCCAGATCTCTCTGCAGCCTCCCCACTTCTTCAGTACTACCTACCTGTCCACCTAACTTCGAATCATCGGCAAACTTCGCTAGAATGTCCCCAGTCCTTTCATCCAGATCATTAATATATAACGTGAACAGCTATCCCCCCAATACTGAACCCTGCGGGACACTGAACCCTGCGGGACACTGATTGTCACCGGCTGTCAGACAGCCAATTCTCAATCCATACCAGTAGCTCACCTTGAACACCAAGGGCCCTCACCTTACTCAGCAGTCTCCCGTGTGGCACCTTATCAAAGGCCTTTTGGAAGTTTTGATAGACCACATCCACTGGGTATCCCTGGTCTAACCTACTTGTCACCTCTTCAAAAAATTCCAACAGGGTTGTCAGGCACGACCTCCCCTTACTAAATCCATGTTGACTTGTTCTAATCAGACTCTGCTCTTCCAAGAATTTAGAAACCTCATCCTTAATGATGGATTCTAGAATTTTATCAACAACCGAGGTGAGGCGAATTGAACTATAATTTTCTATCTTTTGTCTTGATCCTTTCTTGAACAAGGGGGTTACAACAGCGATCTTCCAATCATCCGGGACTTTCCCTGACTCCAGTGACTTTTGAAAGATCTCAACCAAAGCCTCTGCTATTTCCTCAGCCATGTCTCTCAGAACTCTAGGATGTAGCCCTTCGGGTCCAGGAGATTTATCAATTTTAAGACCTTTTAGCTTTTCTAGCACTTTCTCTTTTGTAATGGCAACCATACTCAACTCAGCACCCTGACTCTCTTTAATTGTTGGGATATTACTCGTGTCTTCCACTGTGAAGACTGACGCAAAGTACTTGTTAAGTTCTCCTGCTATTTCCTTATCTCCCATCACTAGGCTCTCAGTATCAGTTGGAAGTGGCCCAATGTCTACTTTTGCCTGTCGTTTGTTTCTTATGTATTGAAAGAAACTTTGACTATCATTTCTAATATTACTGGCTAGCCTACCTTCATATTTGATATTCTCCTTTCTTATTTCTCTCTTTGTTATCCTCCGTTTGTTTTTTGTAGCCTTCCCAATCTTCTGATTACCCATTGCTCTTGGCCACTTTATAGGATTTCTCTTTTACTTTGATAAGTTTCCTGACTTCCTTTGTAAATCCTTGGATGGTTAACTGCCAGTCCTGAAACTCCTGCAACCACGTCTCTGTGATGTCTACCACATCATAATCTTTCATGATTATCTGTGCCGTTAGTTCATCTACTTTGTTATGAATGCTACTTATCTGCTGCTTATTATCCTGATGCTGATCTTTCCATTTAACTCCATACTCCCTGTCGCTTTCACTTTCATTTCCCCCCAACTCAGAAGTTTAAAGTCCTACTGACCACCGTATTTATCGTCTTCGCTAGACCATTGGTACCAGATCGGTTCAGGTGTAGACCGTCCGAATGGTAGACATCCCGCTGGTTCCAAAACTGATGCCAATGTCCCATGAAATGGAATCCCTCTTTCCCACACCAATCCCTTAGCCACGTGTTTACTTCCCTAATTTTCTTATCCCTATGTCATTTGGCACGTGGGTCGGGCAGTAATCCGGAGATTATGACCCTTGAGGACCTGTACTTCAATTTCCTTCCTAGTGCTTGATCATCCCCAAACAGGTCCTCCACCCTAACTTTGCTTATGTTGTTAGTCCCAACGTGGACCACAACAACTAGATCCTCCCCCTTCCGCTCAAATATCCTTTCAAGCTGGTCGGAGATGTCCCGCACCCGCAGATGTCCCGCAGTTTGATTTTGCAAACTGGGCTTGGAGCTTTATCAAAGTTTTTCTATTAATCCACGCGTTTTACATCCATTGCTTCTATTTCATTTGTCTCCCAGTCTGTTTCTCAAACGTAATTCCCATTTCATAAATCTATGTTAGTGTTGTCTATGACCATTACTTTCAACCCCAATAATTTCTCCTAAACCACTTACTTACTATGTTCTATGTTCCACGTACACTATCATTTTCCCACACCAGACTTGGTTTTCCTTATATTGTTAAAATGTTCTGTGAAGACAGAACTGAAGTAGTGGCTTCATAACTCTGCCATTTTCCTGTTCCCCATTCTCCATTTTCTGGTTTCAAACTGTCAGGAAACTGCACTTGTTTTCTCATGTTTCTCACATTGACATGACTTAACAAGGTTTTGCAGTTCATTCTTATAACCCTTGTGAATATACTCTTCAGAAACTCATCAATTCCTTCCTTAAACTGCTCAATAATTGATCTTCCACACCAAACACTCAGAAGATCATAGACTCTGTGCCAACAGAAGTACAGCATGATATATATTAGTCCCACTTTCCAACATCAGGCCTATAGCATGGAATGTTGTGACACTTCCAACTGCTTATCAAAGTACTTTTTAATGATTGTGAGGTTACCCATGATAATTCCCCTGTCAGAAAGTAATTCCAGAACCCAACACCCTCTAGGTGAAAAAAATGTTTACATCCTTTCTGAACCTCAAACTTTTCGTTTTAAAAGCTCCTTTGTTCTTGACCCTCTGACTAAAAGGAACAGCTTCTGTCTATCCACCCTATCCATGCCGCTCATAATCTTATCCTTCTGAATCACGGACCCCTTAGCTTTTTCTGCTCCAAAGTAAACAACCCGAGCTTATCCAGCCTGTATCCATAGCTGATATGCTCCATCCCAGGGAACATCCTGGTGAATCACATTTGCACCCTCTCCAGCACAATCACATCCTTCTTGGAATGTGGCTCCCAGAACTACATACAGTATTCCATTTTGGCAGAACCAAAGATCTGTATTGCTCTTATAATCTACACCCAGATTAGGAAACGCTATATCCAAGGTCCAATTCTTAACTAGTCCATTAACCTGTCCAGTCACATTCAGGGATGTGTGAAGAAGCACACTCTGAGGTTCCCAGTGTGCTGCCATTCATTGACTCCTCCCCGCCTGGTTGTCCCAAAATGCATCACCTCATATTTATCAGGGTTACATTCTATCTGCCGTTCATCTGTCCGTCTGACCATTCCTTCTGCATCTGCCTGTAACTTAAGGCCTTCTTCCTCACTGTTAACCACCCAGCCAATCTTTATGTCAAAAATACACTTATTTATCACACCTCCCCCACTCTCCACCTAGCCCCCTCCACATTCACATTTTTTTATGAATAAAACAAACAATAAGTGACACAGCACTGATCCCTGTGGTACACCAGGGGACACTGGTCTCCAGTCACACAAACAGCCTCTCTCACCACCCTCTGCCTCCTGCCACTAAGACAATTTTCGTTGTAACTTGTCAAGTTTTTCTTCATATTGTGAGATTTTACTTTATTTTTCAGTTTCCCAGGTGGAAATTTGTCAAATGCCTTCCTAAAAAAAAATCCACCTCCTCAAACTGATTCTATCAAACCCATTGGCTGTGACTTCCTTCTGAAAAAGTCATGATGATTATCCCTGATCACACCTTGCGACTCTGATTGGAGTTCGATTTTCTCCTTCCCTATTTTCTCCATTACAGTGATCTAATACTCGCTCGTCTATAGTTCCCTGGTCTATCTCTCCCACCCTTACTGTGAAGTGGAATCGTATTAGCAGTTCTCCAATTCTCTGGCACCTCCCCGATGGTCAGATTCTAATCAAAATATTCAGTCGGGGCTTTCCTCCCTTGATTCCAACAGCCTCCTGTGACACAACTCATTCAGACATGGAGATTGGTCCAAATTTATACAGAACAAAACCTCAATTCCCTGCTCGTATTTTACATCAATCTGTTCAAGAGTTTCCCCGTCCATCTTGTTGAATTCTGAACCTGTCTCCTCCTTCTCCCAAGTAAAATAGATGTGAAGGTCTCATATAACAATCCATCAATGTTCTCCAGCTTGACACACACATTGTCCCTTTGGTTTCTAATACACACTAACTGTTTACTGATTATTCTGTTTACTTGTCCGTGTAGAATATCGTGGGATTCTTCCTGATCTCGCCTCTTTGTATTTCTCCATGTCCCTCTGTTCTTCAGTCCCCTTTATGTTTTTACGTTTCACTGCAATGAGCTCTCATGTTTTTAAACATGAGATGATAGGCTGAGTTTCCAAATCAGACAATCTTGTCGTTTTAGGGATTAATCTTGATAATACCTTTTGCAGTTCCTCTGTACTCAGTATGTTCTTTCTTAAATTTGGACTCCCAATGATACACAATACTCTAAATTTAGTCTCATGAAGACTCGATGCAACTGGTGCACGACATCCTCTATATTCAAATTGCATTCACATGAACGTAAACCTAATTTTTACTTTCCCATTTGCATATGTTCTTCCCAATACCTCTCGCTTTAACTTTTCTTATGAGCTTACTGTGTGAGTTTTTTTGAAAAAAAAAACTCATGGATATCCGATTATATGGTATACATTGGTTTTTCATTGCCTATGTCGACAAGAACCATCTTCAAACCATTCTAAAAAGAATGTTTGCCACTTCTGGTTTTCCTTTCATCGATTCATGATCATACTCCCCAGTTATGGTATTACCTTCTGAATATCTAGTAGCATGTTCTTTGTAATCGAGTCCAACAGACACCTGACTGCGGATGGCAAGATAACTGCTCTGTAGTTCACCATTCTCCAAATTCCTCCTTTCTTAAACTGTTGGGTAATATTTTATAACCTTATCTAAATTGGCTAAATGCCTTTCTGGAATAAGTTCGAAAATAAAGTGAAAATCCGCGATGCAATCAACATGTCTATTGCTGCTTCCTCTGAAATCCTTGTATGAAGTACATCTAGGCTGTCAGATTTATAAATACTCAATCCAGCTTTCTTTTCAAAGGTGACCTCAACATTGATAAGAATGATCTTACACTTTACTTACACAAGTCCCGTGGTCACTTGGTATTTCAGGAATAATTTCTGGACATTCTTCCATGAAGATAGACGCAAATAAACTGCTTCTTTTCCCTGCGATTTCTCTCTTCTCTGCAATAAATTATCCTGAACGCAGACCAACTATTCCACATTTGACATTTTTTTCATACATTGATAAACGCTTATTATCAGTCTTCATGTTTTTCTTTCCTTTGCACGATGTTTCTCTGTTTGATTTTCTTCTCAGCTACTTGGCCATCCTTTCTGGGTCCCACATTTCTCTGAATCTTACTGCAACATTTGGCATTTTTCTAAGCTGCCTCCTTTCATCTCATAGGTAAATGAAGTTGGGGTTAAAAGTGATATTCGGAGAGGAGAGTGGACCAGATTGATAGGAAGGAAGGTGGACACATAGGAACATTCAAAACGTCGGTGCTGACTTGGATGGTTGGAGCGAGATAAGGTGGGATTAGGGGAAATGGGGAAATCCACTATGATCCCCTGTGGTTGGAGGGTCCCAAGGCAGAAGAGGAGGCTTTCTTCCTCCAGGCTTCTGGTGGCTCGGGTTTGGCGATGAAGCAGGTCTAAGACCCTCATGGCCTAGGAAGAGTGGGAAGGGGATTTAAAGTGCTCAGCCACAAGGCAATGGTGTTGCTTAATGTGGCTGTCCCAGAGATGTTCTCTGAAATGATATACAAGTTGACCTCCTGCCTCGACAATATAGAGAAGACCACATTTGGTTAAATGGTTGCAGTAGATGACGTGTTATGTCTCCATTCGTCACCTATCACTTTCAACTCCACCTTCATCTACCTATCGCAATCCCTGCTAACCTCCCCACTTCGCACCCCCTTCTCGTTTATCTCTCAGCCCCCTTGGTCTATAAGCTTCGTTCCTGATGAAGGGCTTAAGCCCGAAACATCGATTTATCTGCTCTTAGTATGCTGCCTAACTGTGCTTTTCCAGCACCAAACTCTTCGATTCTGATCTCAAGCATCTGTCGTCCCCACGTCCTCCTCACACTTTCATGGCTTGCATGACTCAGATTTCTAACGGTTACTTCAAATAAAACAAAAACTGTCGTGTACTCAAACAGCACAAAAGAAAATCAATACATTGTGGTCACTGTTCCCAAAATATCCTTTCCATCAAAAAATTCAATTAGCTCTTCTGATCACTCACCACCAATTCCTAAATAACCTGATCTCGAGCTCAGTGCTCGACAAAATGTTAATGTAAACCATCTCACACGTGGTCATGAAATCCATTTTTTTCCCAGCATTAGCATTCAATTGGTTCATCACAGTTTAGATCTAATTTAAACATATATTATTACTGCAGTACCCACAAATGTGTATATCTCATTTCCTGTTTTATAACATGTCCTGCATTTGTATTGCAGCTTTCACTTTGAAATGTAACTCCCCTCAATGTTTGCTTCTCCTTGCTGTTTTTACGCACCACCTTACTAGATTCTGTGCAATCTGAGCGACGTGGGCTCTCAGGAGATTAATGGTAGAGATCATCTCGCCACATCATTTATGATCTTCTCAAACTTTAATTTCTCCAGATCTGCCGTTATGCTGATGGAGTAGAGAAGTATAATGATCTTCCAACAATGCTCTATATTCCCCCAGAGAGCTGAGACTGTTCTAACCTGGGTGGGAACATTACAGCAGGCCGGTAAAATGTTGCTGCTGCTGTACAGGGTCTTAGTGAGATCACATCTGGAGTCGTGTGTACAAATTTAATCTCTTCACTGAAGAAAGGGTGTTGTTTTATTGGAAGCAGCTCAGAGATGGTTCGGTCAACTGATTCCTGCAATGAACGTGCTAGCTTATAACGAAAGGATGCTCAGGTTGACCCAATAGCCATTGGAGTTTACAAAAATTAAGGATGATATTATTTCAACATAGATGACAAAATGAGTTAACAAGTGAAGTGTATTACACAGATAGTGGAGGAATCCATCCCGTTCTCCAGCCTTTTTACGCAGGAACAACAGGAGGATATTCAGGTCTTCGACCCTGTTACACCAAAACAGGACGAAGCTATTCAGCCCCTGGACCCTGGTATACATTTACAGAAGGAGGCCAGTCAGCCATTCAAGCTTATAACAGTAGGACATGCTGCACCAGTATCCAGTTAAACAGCAACAGGATCAGTCAATTCAGCGTCCTCAAGTCTGTAACATAGGAACTGGAAGAGGTAACACAGTGACTGGAGATTGTTACACTGGGATAACAGGAGGCCATTCAGACCCATCGAACATATTGCATGGGAATTGGATAAGGATAAAGGAAAAACTATCTGAGACTTCTTTCTTGAACAAGGAAGAGGTAATTTAGACACGTGTCTGTTGTATGGAATCAAGAGAAGAACAATCAATTCCTCGGTCCCATCTCCGGGATACATGAGGAGACCGTTCAGTATTACCATCTGTTATGGAGAAATATGAAAAGACCCGTCAGCTCCTCAAAATGTTAAGCAGCAACAGGAAGATTCCATAATCTCCCAATCCTCTAAAACATCAACAGGAGGTGGTCATTCTGGCCTTGGAAATGACAAATGGGATCACCAGAAAGATGTTAGCCCATCGAGTTTGTACGCCAGCAGGATGATGAGTCCATTCAGCCAAACATGGCTCTTACACAGCAATTGGAGCAGATCTCTTAAAAACGTGTGCCCATTAAATAGAATTCAAAGATAATGTGGAAGTTTTCGAAAGGGAAGAACTTATAATAATGGTATACATTAGGGACTAAAGTGTAACAATAAACTATTGTAATTTAAGGCTAATTGTTAGAGTACATTGTGCAGGACATTTGCAAAGTTAAATCACAATCCGTCAGAGTCCACATGGTTTTACAAAGGACAAGTCAAGATTGAATTGTTTGCTTGAGTGATTTGAATATGTCACAAACAAGGTTGACAGTGGGAATCCGCGAGATGCAACATATCTGGTCTTCCTGAAAGCATCGGATATGTCTCTTCTCCAAAGAGCAAGTGGTAAGATCAGACAACATGGGTTTAGGAGTAATTTATTAACTTGGATGGAGGATTGGTTGATCAACAAAATGCAGTCAGATGGAATAAATGTGCCATTTTCTTTTGGCAAATGCAATTTGTGGGGTGCCATTGATTTCAGTACTCATGCCTCAACCATTACTGTACTCGGTTGATGGGATACAAAATACGATGCCACCTTTTCAAATGACACTAACATCGGTGGAAAATTACTTCGGAATGATGATGCAAGAGATTTTAAAACTATATGGATAGGTTGGGAGAATGGGCCAACATTTGGCAAGGAAAGTTAAAGTGAATAAATTATGGTTTATTCAAGTTGGCCAGTACAATAGAAAGACACTCATTATCTAAATGGAGAGAAAGTTCAAAGCACATAGGTGCAGAGAGATGTGGGTGCCTGCTTGCATATCACAGAAAACCTGCATGCAGGTACTGCAAGTAATGAGAAATGCAAGCATAGTTTCAGTTTTTATTTATAAAAGGATAGAGTAGAAAGGTAGGGAGTGTTGGTGCAGCTATGCAAGGCATTAGTGAGTCTGCAACTGGAGTACTGTTTGGGTATCCTGCAGAATGAGGTATTTCCATTGGAGGCAATTCAGAAGAGCTTCATTAGATTGATTCCATGTTTGAAGTGTTTGTCTAATGAAAAGAAATTGAACAGGTTAGGCCTATACTCTCGAGTTTATAGAATGAAAGGAGATCTCATTGAGGTCTGTAAAATGCTAAAAGTAATTGAATGTGTAGGTGTGGAGTGGATTTTTTTCATGTGGCTCAATCTACACGTTGTAGGATAGAGAGATGGCAGGAAATTGGAACAGAGGCCGTGTTGACATCATTGAGGGGTTGGATTTCTCAAAGATGCTCCTTGTTCTTATTCAACGCTTTCTGTGTTGCACAGAAATGGGGAAGGACTGGGTATCATACAGGAAGCACGCACTCAGGATAAATCATTCTCAATCAGTTCTCGGGAACGTAACCAGTGGGGTCACACGTGACCAGCGCTGGGTTCTCAACTATTTACAATCTATATTAATGATCAGGAGGACGGAACAGGTATACAGATGCTGAGTTTGGTGACGTCGCTTTGGTAAGCAAAATATTAAATTATCAAGAGCGGGTGAAGAGTCTGCAAATAGATTCAGAGTGGTAAAGACAATAGATAATAGTTTGGCAGGTGGAATTTAGCAAGATATAACCTGTCATTTAATTTACAGGAGTAGTGGAATGAAATAGGTTTCTGAAATGGAGAGGGATTACAGGACTTAATGATATTGTGTACTGGGGGGTTCACTCAGATCCTTTCAGACATGAGAGGTTTTGCTCCATCCCTGTCTTTCTTCATCCGAGTCTCAACAAAGTGTCAAAACTTAGGTTGTCTTGCCATGTCACCTGTGTAGTTTCAAATTGGATGGCAGCAATAATAAGGTCCATCGAAACAGGCTGGTATTTTTCTCCCTAAACTTCTCGAAAAACTTTAACGGGTCACAATCAGTTAGAAAAGATTTGTGTCATGTATGTAATTGGCAATGTAAATCTGAAATGTTGTAACGCCAACACCAAGCTCAAGGCGTCCTTCCCCATTGTGGAATAAATCTGTTGATGTTTCCACTGGACACTCCAACCACACGTTACATAATGGAGCACTTCTCATCTTTCCAATACTCATTTTGAATGACATAGCTCCTCATGTCTCAGCCTAAAAGAATTACATGCTTCTGTACCTCTTAATGCTGTAACCTCTTTATCTGCTACTCCTGGCTTATACCAGTAAACCTTAAGAAGACCTCGCACATTCTTCTCCATCTCTCACAGAAACCAAACTTTGATTTCTGAACTCAATCATCGTCATCAGACATTTCAACTTCTAATCTTGCCGTTTTAACTCTCTGCTCTTCCACACGAGTTCTCACGACTGCAGGAAGTGAATTGTTGAACATCTCCAAAATAAGAATCTCTCTAAGGGTGTCATAGCTTTGCTCTGTTTTTAATACCCTTACCCACCTTTCAAAATTATTTTGGTCAATCCTTTCAAACTCAATGCGCATTTAACCAGGGACCCTATTTTAGATTCCTGTAACGCTGTCTGTCAGCTTCTGGCACAAGTTCATATGCACGTTCAGATGGTATACTAGCCACTCCATACTGGCCAGATACCTCCTCCGATAGGGATGCAAATACCTATCAGCTTTGTTTGGATCAACTAAATCTATATGGTCACTGGTGTCTGCATTTGCTTAGCCACTTTCTCAAACGAAATTCAAAAGGCTTCCCCAACCTTCTCATCAAATTTAGAGAATGCCTGGATGCATTTAAACAGAACCCCATCAGGCCATTGCTTACAATAGGGTTGCTCAACCTCACTATCCTCCTCATCCCGCCGACCATCTATTTTCATCTCCGCCTTCTATGTCAACTTTCCTCTCTAATAGCTAACTTTTTAAGTTGAAACTCTCTGCTTTTCCTCTGTCCATTTCTCTCTTTCTTCTTCATTTCACTTTCTTTTATTTTCACTTTTCATCATATTTCAAACTGCTTCAATTCCTTCTCATGTTCAAGGTGCCTCATTTGAAATTGAATTCCAGCCATCTCCAAAGAGTCGGATGGCAGTTCCACCAAATGTAATTGCCGATCTATAGCTGTAATTATCTCTCATTTTCTCACAGACAATCGCAACCCCAACTCCAGCTTGTCTGTCAATTCCTACGGCTTTGCCTTCATTACCTTTTGTAAAACTCCCAACCAAGAGCTCTTGGTGACTGAATCTTTATACACAAAATACCAACCAAATTCAACATCGGGAACAAAAAAGACACTATCAACTACCATACGCGACCTTTGAACACAATAGTCTTCTGATGCACACTCTCCAGTGTCTGCATGAGCTTATTCTGGATGCTTTGGTTTCCTCCCACAATGCAAAGATGTGCATGTCAGGTGTATTGGCCATGATAACTTGTTCATAGTTTTCAGTGCGGGTTAGTTGCGTTAGTCGGGGTAAATGTATAACAATAGGGTAGAGGAATGGGTCTGGATAGGTTACTCCTCGTAGGTCGGTGTGGACATGTTGGGTCGAATGGCTTGTTTGCAACTTCTAAACCCAATTTGGTATTATCGATTTAGAATCAGACAAGAGACCCCAGTTTGCTATAGACCAACCAGACCTCCTCAAACTATATTAAGACTGTAGCTTGGATGCCAACCTTTCCTTATTTTAAAGGTAGATGTGAGTTGGGAGTTCCAGATGTGATGCTACTAGTCAAACCACTCATCATTAAGCGAAACACAATATAATTAAACACTCTCATGAAAATCCAGACAAAATGAAGATGAATTTAGAATAACATAACTACTGGAAATCTTAAACGAATAATGGATACAGAATCTTCTACAAATGAACTGTTCCAATATACCAACATCCCATAAACACACCCCTTGGCAAAAAGGAACATTCAGACATGCTTTCTTGCATACAGTTCTCCAATGCAGGAGGAAACAGCATCAAGTGACGATCAAGTGACCAGCTCGGGATAATTTACTAAAACGTACAACCTGGGACCCCAAGAACCTGGTGATTGTTATAGCTACAATAAAAAGAAACCTAGAAAGCCTGGTCTGTGCCAGCTGGCCATTGTTACTACTATTCATTTTTAAAAAAACCCTAAGCGCCCTGTAATTTATTCACTTGAACCGTTTTCAGTAGGCAGCTTGGCCTTTAAGACCTCTTACTAAAAAAAAAGATAAAATAACCTTTTATTAAAAAAGTGACAGCATTATCGGGCAATTTAGATGCCTGGTCCTCTACTCAGTGGGCTTCCCCGTGTTACTGATCGCAAGGTCACCAGAGAGGGACAGCCACAGGTACAGACCAAGTTACAAGGATGTTTCTCATAACTTCTGAAACACGCCTGTCCATGGACCATCATATGGGACATACCAGGAAGTGAACAACAGCTTATCACACCCCATTTCATTATTTCTGAGCTACACAATGCTAGCACTCGATACACAAGGGAGTCAAAACCCAAGGCCAGGGAAAGATACAAAGGGACAGAGAGATTCACATTAAAGACAGAACCATACAGTTAATAAAGTGAAAAGATGTTGTGGAAATATATGGAAAAAGTCAGGGCAGTGGGACTAACTGGAGAAGTGAGATCTTCGTGAGTAAAATAACAACAATGAGAACATTCAATAAAGTCATTGCCAGATGAGCTGAATTGGTTTGTTACATCAAATTCTGAATCTGCTTCACAGAACACCACAAACAACATAAACTGGGACAAGATGACACAGCATGGAGAGCTGTGCAGATCATGCTCTTGTGTTGCTCAGTAAACTGCACTATCTGACCAGTATGAGAGTATTGCAAACTTTACTATTATATGCGAACTATATTCGCACCAGATTACTGCCTACAATGAGAATATTTGCTCTCTCCGCTTGTGTGTGTGTGTTCACCAGAGAGAGAGAGAGAGAGAGAGAGAGCGAGAGAGCGTGTGTTTGCGCGTGATTGACGTGGTTAAATGAGAAACTCATTGTTTGAGAAGGAACGCACATGAAGAAAACAATTTTAAATACGAACAACTGGCAGGCTTTTTGTTAATCAACAGAGAGAACGAGGGAAGTTTCATGGACAGATACGGTAAGGTGTTTGAGAATGTCAAAATAAAGGCATTGCCAGACACAACAGCAATATACGTCAGCGTGCATGAATGACAGATGGGTGTGAGTTTGGTGTGAGTTTGAATCAGATTTGTTTGGACAGGTTTGAAACCGGGAGCGTCAGCAGCAGATTCTTGCCTTCATTAAGACAGTATTTCATAGCTCAAGATTCAAACAGCAGATGGAATAAACTAGTGAGACATATTCCGGAGTGGTGAGTATTTCAAGTTAGAAATGGTCAAGGAATGGTGTCAAGAATCAGCTCATAGTCAAAGATATCTCCCACATTTGTGATGTGTCTGCTTCTGCTGCAGATATTGGCCAGGGATGGGATGGAAACAGTAGAGGAAGTGCAGTTTGTAACCAGAACAGTAGACAGTGACCTCCCTGCTCTTAAAAGCAAAGGCAATGATATAATGAATTGTGGTTCTCCCCTGAAACAGAATAGGTCAACATAGAGACCCGGAGTAACACTGCCAGAGCAGAGAGTGAGACAGTAATTGAACACCTTCATTGATGTCAGTTAGTAGTGGTCCGTAAAGTGAATATCTGGATTGAGAGATTCCACAGGAACAATAATAGTGGCAAGAAGTGTAGACTCTATGAAATAACAATAATACAGTCATAACTGGTTTATAGAAAACAAAATCTGGACAGTGACACTCACCAGGAACACCAACGATAGCTAGGAAGGGATAATAAAAGTATTGAACAATGAGAAGAGCGTAATAGATCTGCGATGATAAGGACAATCAAATGCAGAAAGATACCAAACATAATATGAGAAGCTCCATCTAATGTTGAAATATTCCTGTCTAATGTTCTCAGATTCTAATCCATTGTTGTAACATTCCTGTCTAATGTTCCAAGTTTCTGATCCATTTTTGGAACATTCCAGTCTCATGTTCTCAGAGTCTGATTTCTCCTCCCCCTCTCTCTGGATCTGCTGATCCCCAGCAGTGCTGTTGGTGTTGGTCCCGCTCATGTTGTGGGTTGACATATTGAACGGAGGCCATTTATCATTAAAAGATGGAAACTCTCCACTGGGATAATTAGAATCCATGGAAGTTGGCATTAATCACGGGCACTGAACAAACAGGCTCAGTTAACCAGTTCCATGCATCAATTTTCATTTATTGGTTTTCGATGGAATCGTTGAGGTTTGCTGAGGGATGGACCATAATTCTTTCAATCTTTCAAATCTTTTTTTCCTTGTATATGAGAATATTAATAGAATACTGCAGCAGTCTATATATGTTCCACTCTTTTATGAAAGGAGACAGTTATAAAAAAAAAGATAGGCTGTATAAAAAAAAGTCGGGCGGGCAAGTTTCTAGATACCTGAACACAAAGTACAGTACTTATTGGCCAGTGTGAGGCTACTCCTGGTTTTAATGACCTGTTGTCAAATCCTTTCATAACCTTGAGACAGAGCGTTGAGACTGCTGCTCAGGAAACTGGCCAAAACAATTCTATGGGCCTCTTATAGAGGAATAAGAGAAAGCCATTCAGCCCTTATTAGCCTGTTGCTACTTGAAAAAGGTGGAAAACTGGAATATTGGCACATTTTGTCAGCAGAATCATTCAAAACAAAAAGATGTGTCGCTACAGATGTATGAAATGTTACTGAGAGGGCACCTGGAGTACATTGTGCTCTCTGTGTTTCTGTAACTGAGATCTGTTGAAATTCCATTAGATACAGTTTAATGGCTGCTCGTGATCCAAGGGTTGCTGTGTCTCGGATCTGTTACACAGGGACAAGAGGAGGCCATGCAGCCTCTCGAGTGTGTTATAGAAGAACTGGAGGAGGCCATTAAGCCTCTTGAGTGTATTACAGAAGGACAGGAGGAACCTATTCAGACTTTAAATCCCGTTATATAGGGGCATGAAGTGTTTATTAACTTCCAAGTCTGTTACGCATAAATATTAGTTTTAAATTAGTTATGGAATAGGAAATACCTGATCTGAAAATGCGTTGCTGGAAAAGCGCAGCAGGTCAGGCCGCATCCAAGGAGCAGGGGAATCGACTTTTCGGGCATGAGCCCTTCTTCAGGAATCATGCCCGAAACGTCGATTCTCCTGCTTCTTGGAACTGCCTGATCTGCTGCGCTTCTCCAGCAACACATTTTCAGCTCTGATCTCCAGCATCTGCAGTCCTCACTTTCTCCAGGAAATACCTAATTTCAACATTAAAGTTCTAACTTCGAATGAGGCCAATTTTGAAAGTGTTAGGCGAGCACTGTGAAAGGCTGATTAGGATACACTTTTCACAGCTAAAGGGACGGTTGGAAAATGCAAGGCTATCAAAACGTAGTTTCAGAGAGTCCAGAGCCAATGTGTTCCTATTAGTGAGATGGGCAAGGCTGGTGGGTGCAGGGATTGCTGGATGGCTCGATATATTGATGCTCTGGTCAAGGTAAGGAAGAAGGCATATGTTAGGTAAACAAGAGCTGAGATCAAGTGAATCTCGAGAGGAGTATAAGGGCAGTACGTGTATAGTCAACAGAGAAATCGGCAAGAAAAATGTGGACATGAGTTGGCTTTATAAAGAGTCTTAATGAGGCATTGAAGAAATTCTACAAATCCTTTAATGGCAAAAGATTAACTAGGGAGAGAATTGGACCCCTTAAAGATCAGTAAGGCTACCTATGTATGGAACCACAGCAGATTGGAGGGATACTAAACAAGTATTTGTCCTCAGTATTTAATGTGGAGGAGGTTACAAGACCGAGAGAATGACGAAATATACAGTGATTCCTGGAAAAGTGCCTATATTACAAGGAAGTGTTGGA
This sequence comes from Hemiscyllium ocellatum, assembly GCF_020745735.1. Classification (NCBI taxonomy): domain Eukaryota; kingdom Metazoa; phylum Chordata; class Chondrichthyes; order Orectolobiformes; family Hemiscylliidae; genus Hemiscyllium; species Hemiscyllium ocellatum. Next base: position 68,334,553 of record NC_083420.1, read on the forward strand.
CATTTTAAAACACATAAAGGTGAACAAATCCCTGGGACCTAATCAGTTTGAGATTGCTCAGCATTTTGCTGATATATTTGTATATTGATTTCCACAGGTGATGTGACAAAAGACTGGAGGGCTGCTAACATAGTGTCATTATTTAAGAAAGTAAGGAAAAAAAAAACAGGTAACTATAGACCCGTGAGCCTGACGTCAATGGTGACTAAATAGTTGGAGGGGTTTTCGAGGAAAAGGATCGATATGCATTTAGAAAGACAAGGACTGCAGAGGGCTTTGTACATTGAAGATCACGTCTCACTGACTCGGTGGATTTTTTGAGGAAGTGATGAAGATGATTGATGAAGACAGGACAGTGGATATTGTTTTTATGGAATTCAGTAAGAAAACCTAAATGTTCTACATGGTAGACTGGTTAGCAAGCTCAGACTGCCTGGTATCCAGGGAGAGCTCGCCATTTAGATCAAACATTTTCTTGAATATTGGAGACAGGGCGTGACAGTGGACATTTGTTCATTAAACTTAGAGACCTGTGACCAGTGGCGTGCTGCAAAGATCAATAGTGGGTCCACTGCCTTTTTTCACGAATACAAATCATTTGCATTTGGGTATATGAAGTATAGTTAATAAGTTTGTAGATAATTCCAAATTTGCTAGTGTAGTCGACAGTGAAGAATGATCTCTCAGACTAAAATGGGACGTTCTTAGGTGAACCTAGGAGTGGCAGATGGAGTTTATTTGAGATAAATGTGAGGTGTTGCATTTTGGCAAGACAAATTAAGGCAAGACGTATAGGTAGCTAATCAAAGCTGCTAATCGAGGAGACCTCCTTAGAAATGATCGAATCCCTACAGTGAGGAAACAACCTATTCGGCCCATGGAGGCCACATCGACACTCTAAACAGTATCCCACTGGACAAACCCTACCCTATCCCTCTGAGCCTGCAATTTCCATGACTAATTCACCACGCCTACACGTCCCGGGGTACTTTACGCAATTTAGCATGGCCAATCTACCCTTATCTGTATATCTTTATACTGTCGGAGGAAAACATAACATCCAGAGGAAACTCATGCACACACGGGGAGAATGTGCAAACTCCACACAGGCAGTCATTCAAGGATGGAATTAAACCCAGATCACTGTGATCTGAAGCAGCAATGCTAGTCACTGAGCTACTGTGTCACCTTGTGGTGCAAGTTCTCAGTTCCTTGAAAGTGCCATCACAGGTAAACACCGCAGTGAAAAAGGCACTTGGTGATCTTCCCTTTATTGGTCCGTGCTTTGAGTCTAAACATTTTTCGACATGTTGCATCTGTACAGGATATTGGTTTGGCCACTTTTGTAACATTGCCTTTAATTCTGGTCACCCTGTTGTCGGAAAGATGTTGTCAAACTTGAAAAGGTACAGAAGAGATTTAAAAGAATGTTGCAGGTGTTGGAGCGTTTGAGCTACAGCGAGAGTTTGAATAGGCTGGGGCTATTTTCAAGTGTTGAGGCTGGGGGGGGGGGGGGGAACCTTAAAGAGGTTTATAAAATCATGAGGGAACTAGATAAGGTAAACAGTCAATGTCTTTTCCCAGGATATGCGAGTTCAAAATTAGAAGACAAAGGTTTAAGGTGAGAGGGGAAAGATTTAAATAGGGACATGCGGGACAATATTTTCACACAGAGACTGCTGCGTGTATGGATTGAACAGCCAAAAGAAGTGTTGGAGGCAGGTACAGTTACACCATTTAAAAGGCATTTGGATGGATACATGCATGGGAGGTATTTAGAGGGAGATGGGCCAAGTGCTGGCAACGGGGACGAGATTTATTTAGGATATTTGGTTGGCATGGACGACCGGACTGAAGGATCTTTTTCTGTGCTGTACATCTCTGAGACTCTATTGCATCTTAAGTGTATTACACAGGAACAGTAGGAGGTTATTCAGCTTCTGAATTCTGTCGGTCAGCTTGTTTGCTCAATTCCAGAGAGTAAAATAAAAACAATACATCATTCAGATTTTGATGGTGATTTACAGAAGCAGGTGAATGGTTTTTAGTCAAGAGAAGCTGTAAGGAATGTGAGGATGCCACTCAGTCCCTCAATTCCATTCCACAGGAGCAGCAGGTGAGCACAGAGCGATTGGAGCCTGTTACACAGGAACAGAAGGAGGACGTCTATTTTCAGAGACTTGGCATCAGGAGGCAGTCATTCAACTGCTCGAGACTGGGACAGAGGAATAGGAGGCAGTCATTCACCCGCTCGAGACTGGGACACAGGAACAGGAGGCAGTCACTCAACTGTTCGAGAGTGGGGCACTGGAACCGGATGCAGTCATTCAATTGCTAAAAACTGGGACAAAGGGAAAATTGGAGGCTCGTGACGCCCCAGGATCCTGTTACGCAGGAACAGGAGGCGGTGCCTCACTCCACACTAGTTTGGGACACTGGGAGAGAAGGGGAGTTTGCTTGGAACAAACAGAAATACAGGAATAATTTGCATTAGTAGTCCATTCAATCCTGCCCTACTATTCACGAAGACCACAGCTGACCTGATGGTGATTCCCTCATTCTATTTTTCGGAGACTGCCAACTCTCCAGCCTCTGCTCCATTTGTTTGTCATGTTGCACAGCCAGATTCTTTACCACCAGTCACTATCACTCATCCAGAGGGTCGGGTCTAAGGATGAGTCAGGATTTGAAGCGTCCAATCACAAGAATGAAGACACAAAATAAAGGTATTGTCAGATGTTTAGTGCTCTCACATTCGCAATCAAACTCACATAACCAGCCCATCCATAATACATTCAGGATGGCGCACTGTGCAGATATGGCTAGCGTACTGCTGAATGCAACCCTGCAATATCCAGAATGGAACTCTGTGCAGCCCACACCAATACTTGATCTATAATCCTGGGACAAATGTTCCGCGTGGGCAGCTGTGCAGACCACACTGGTTCACTCATATATAAACACAGGCTGTTCCATTTTTCGGTAACATTGTGATAGATCACTGCCCAGTGTGGAGAAACTTGCAGCCCATGCTGGAAGTGACAGGATGTGCAGCTCCCATTCAGTTACAGCTCCATATCTCGAAAATACCTTGACAAGTATTGCTGCAGATGTGAAAATCATTGCAAAGGGAGAGATGTAAATGGAAACAGTTGAAATACCAATAATTCTGATTAAGGCAAGTATCACACAAGTATTTAAAGATGAAATAACTGAGATAATATCAAATGACGTTTTGTGAATGGTACGAGGAAGTAAGAGGAGGATGGTGATGTTATAGTGGTTGCACTATAAGCCTCCAAATTATCAGTAGAAAGTAGAGGAACAAATATGCAGGGAAACTGGTGAGAGTAGCAGGAGCAATAGGATTGTCATAATAGGTGATTTAAATTTTCCTAACATATACTGGGACATCCAGATGGTGAAAAACTTCGATGGAGCGGAAGTTTGTTCAGGAAAGTTTCCCAAGCAGTATATAAAGGGTCCTAATCGGGAAGGGACAAGCTCGACCTACTGTTGGGAATTAGGGATGGATAGGTGACGGTGGTAAAGTTGGGGGGTGGAGTGTTCTGGGAAAACTAACTCGCGTTGTATTAATTTTAAAATAGTTATGGGAGGGACAGAATTGATCCACAGATTAAAGTTCTAAATTGTGGTGAGGCATAATTTGCTGGAATTAGACAGGGATTGCAGGGGCTAATTGGAGTAGTTTGTTTTCAGGTAAAAGGATGTTGGGCACAAGGGAGGGCTGTAAAAGTGAGAAAGCTCGAGTTCAAGGTTTACATGTTCATGTGAGGCTGAAGGGAAAGTGAGGCTGAAAGAGAAAACTCTGGATGACAAGAGATATTGCGGCTCTGGCCAGCAAAACTGAGGCGTGGCTCAGGTACACGCAGCTGGAATCAAGGAAATCCCTGGAGGTACACGGGGGATACCGGAGTTGAATGTAGAAGGAAATCAGGAAGGTGAAAAGGGAGTATGATATAGCATTGACTGCGAAGATAAGGGTGAATCCAAATCACTATAGTTAAGAAAAAGAACAACTAGCGACAAAATAGGACGCCTTAAAACCAAAATGGGCATGCATGTGTAAAACATTAAGAGATGGGTAAGGTCCTCAATTTCCCCTCTGTGTTTATCATGAAGAAAAACATGAAGACCTGTGAACTTTGGGAGGTTAGTTGTGATGTCCTGGTACAGTCCATATCACAGTAGAGGTACTGTTGGACATATCAGAATGCACAAAGTCAGATAAATCTCTTGGTCATGACTAGATATATCCAAGGGCACTGCAAGAGGCGAGGGAAGACGGTTCAGGGGCCAAGCTCGTGCAAGTCGGGGCTGTAGCAAATGCAATGCCTTTCTTCAAGAAGGGCTGCAAATAAATGCTTGGGAAATATAGACCAGTAAGCTTCACATCTGTTTTCGGTAAACCACTTGCGAAGGTTCGGGGATATAAGTTATGCATGCATTTGGAAAGACAGAGTTTGACTTGAAGCAGTCAGCAAAGCTTTGTGCGTGGTAGATCATGCCTTACAAATGTTATTAGAGTTTTTTGAGGAAGTGACCAGGAATGTTGACGAGGGCAGGGCGGTGGACATAATCCATATGGATTTCAGTAAGACCGTTGGTAAGATTCCACATGGAAGACCGCTCTAGAAGGTGAGATTGCATGGACTCCAAGGTAAACTGGCAATTTGGCGACACAAGTGGTCTGACATTATGAAGCAAATGGCTATGGTGGAGGTATGCTTGTCGAACTGGAAGCCTGTGACTAGTGGAGTGCCTCAGGGGTCGGTACTGTCCCCATTGCTGTTTGTTATCTATATCAATGATCTGGGTTAGAGTGCACAATGCAAGGTTAGTAAGTTTGCAGATGACAACGTTAACAGTGAGGAATGTTATCAGAAATTGCAGCAGTACCTTGATCAGCTGGGTAAGTGGGCTGAGAAATAACAAATAGAGTTTAATATCGATAAGATTGACGTCTTGCATTTTGGAAAGTCAAATCCAGGTGGGAGTTTAATGGTGAATGGGAGTTCCTTAAGGAGTGTCGTGGAAGAGAAGGATGTTGGAAGTCAGGTGCGCGGTTGTCTGAATTGGAGTCACAGATAGACAGGAAAATGAAGAAGGCTGTTGGCACACTGGCCTACATCAGGGCATTTGGTATAGATGTATACATGATTTACCAAGCACAGAAATATATCTACTATTCCTAATCAGTAGTTGCTTTTCAAAATACATGTACATCCTGTACATCAGGATTGCCCAGCACCGACGTCAGGCTCAGTGGTCCAAATTTCCCTGGCTTGTACTTACCAACCTTCTTCAATAATGGCAACATGTTAGCCAGTCTACCAGCACATCACATGCAAATCCTTCAGCAAAAGGCCCAGCAATCACTATCGACGCTTCCCACGGAGATCTAGGGTTCAGCTGCACAGGTCCTGGGGATTTATCAACTCTTATGCATTTCATGACCTTCAGCACTTCCTCCTCTGCAATATGGACATTTTCCAACAGGTCACCATCTATATCCGAGCATTCGTTTTCGTCCAAGACCTTTTCAACAGTAAGCACTGATGCAAAATACTCGTTTATTATTCCCTTCCATCTCCTGTGGATCCAAACAAAGTCCACCTTGCTGATCATTAACCGGCCCTGTTCTCTCCCTACTTACATTTTAAACCTTTATGTACTTATAAATAAAATCTCTTTGGATACTCCTTAATTTTATTTACCAAAGCTATCGCATGTCCACTTTTTGCCATCCTTATTTTCCTCTTTAAAATGCTACTATTGCCTTTGTTATCTTCTAAGGGTTCAATTGATCTATCCTGTCTATACCTGACATTAACTTTCTTCTTTTTATTAAGCAAACCTGAATTTCTTTCTTCATCGAGTATTCCATACACCAATCCGCCTTTCCTGGCACTATTGCAGCAATATGCAATCTCTGCATCCTTGTTATTTTGTTTTTGCATTTTCCCAGTGTTCATTCCTCCCTTTAACTGTGCATATCGGCCCCCAATCAGCTTTTGAAAGCTCTTGCCTAATACCGTAAAATTGTCCTTTTTCCACTTTAGAACTGCAGCTTTTATATCCGATCTATCTTTTTCCATCACTACTCCAAAACCCATAGAATTATGGTCGCTGGCCCCAATGTGTACCCCCACTGACACCTCAGTAAGCTGCTCTGGCTGATTTCCCAATTATAGGTCAGGTTTTGCACCTCCACTACTCCGTGCATCCATATACTGAAAGTTCTTTGATATGATTAACAAATTCCTCTCACACTAAACCCTTAACGCTACAGCCGACACAGCCTATGTTTGGAAAGTTAATGTACCCTATGATCGCCACTCTATTATTCTTACAAATAATGGAGATCCCCTCAGCAGTTTGGTTCTCACTTTTCTTCGACGATTAGGAGGTCTATGATACAATTTCAATAAGGAGGTCATCCCTTTCTTGTTTCTCAGGTCCAGCCAAATAACCTCCCTGGATGTCTTTTCGGGAGTATCCACACTCTGTACAGCTGTAATGCTAACCCTTATCAAAAACTCCACGCCCCTTCCTCTCTTGCCTTGATTTCTCTCCTTCCTGTAGCATTTCTATCCTGCAACATTAAATTACGTTCCCTGTCCATCGCTGAGACATTTTTCTGTAATTCTTATGATATCCCAGTCCCATGTACCTGACGATGCCCAGAGTTTATCTGGCTTTCCTGTTCGTTCCCTTGCATAAATAAATGCAATTTATTTCGTCGGTCCTATTTTGTTCCCTGCTTTATCCCTGTCTACCCTCAGTGGTTGGCTCGCTTGTTTTCTCAGACGTTTCATTCTCAGATGGATCTCTTCTTTCCACACTATCTCCTTATGTCACACCAGTGCCACCATCCGTACCAGTTCAAATCCTCCCAAGCAAGGCGAGCAAATTTCCCTAGCTGTATATTAGTCCCTTGGTCGCCGACCTGTAAGTGGCTTCTTCAGAAGTTTCATCACCATAACAGTGATTCGTTTCTCTAGTTGCGGAGACAGATCTTTCGTCATCTGTTGCTAAGTGTTGATATCTGCAAGCAGTGCCTTCGCATTTTCAATGTCGCCTGATCATATAAAAACGAGTGTCAAGCGTCCGTTGTCTGCACATAGGATAACGATCATTTTAACTTTTTGAGTCCTTCTATTAGGGTTGTTAGCAGAAGCAGTAATGCACAGACTCAAACAAATAGCTCTGCCAACCATCCAACCCAAAATTTGGGTCCACTACATTGATGAGAGCTTTGTCCTCACTAAACGAAACAAATTATCACATCCCTTCAATACCATCGATAATACACTTATTGACATAAAATTCCCAAACGTGAAGGAAAACAACGACAAACCTCAATTCCTAAATGTCACAGTAAGCCATCGGTGAATGCGGAACCTCAAACCAGCGTCTACAGGAAAAGAACACATACAGATCGATACAGATGCAATCATCGCAACACTGACAATCGAAGCAGTATTTCAGCATTATAGCCACGAGCCACTGGACATTTTCGCATAGAGAAACTACGAAGCGCAGAGAAAAATCTCCTACACAACGATTCAAAGTGAACAGATATACAATAGATACACATCCCGTTTACTTAGCAACAAACTCAGACAAGCAGACAAAACTCAACCAGAAACTATTGCCACTCTCCCTTACATTACAAACACCATGTAAATGATTGGCATACTATTCACACGTATTTGCGTCGTGTTGGCCCACAAATTCATCAACATACTGACAGAGTAGTGAATTTTCTTCAAATATCCAGTACAGACAACAAACAAAAGAATTGAAAAATAAGTTGTAAGAACTGTAAAAAGCACGACAATGATCAAGCAGGCAGAAAACTAATCCCCAGAGCACATGAACATCAATTAGCCAC